>NC_090439.1:1147906631-1148121939 GCF_031143425.1 Pleurodeles waltl
CCTCAAAAAGTGGCTAAAAAAACAAGTTTTCCTCACATTTCGGTGACAGAAAGTTCTGGAATCTGAGAGGAGCCACAAATTTCCTTCCACCTAGCGTTCCCCCAAGTCTCCCGATAAAAATGATACCTCACTTGTGTGGTTAGGCCTAGCGCCCGCGACAGGAAACGCCCCAAAGCGCAACGTGGACACATACAAATTTTTGGAAGAAAACAGAGGTGTTTTTTGCGAAGTGCCTACCTGTAGATTTTGGCCTCTAGCTCAGCCGGCACCTAGGGAAACCTACAAAACCTGTGCATTTCTGAAAACTAGAGACCTAGGGGAATCCAAGGAGGGGTGACTTGCGGGGCTCGGAGCAGGTTCTGTTACCCAGAATCCTTTGCAAACCTCAAAAAGTGGCTAAAAAAACAAGTTTTCCTCACATTTCGGTGACAGAAAGTTCTGGAATCTGAGAGGAGCCACAAATTCCCTTCCACCTAGCGTTCCCCCAAGTCTCCCGATAAAAATGATACCTCACTTGTGTGGGTAGGCCTAGCGCTCGCGACAGGAAACACCCCAAAGCGCAACGTGGACACATCCACATTTTTTGAAGAAAACAGAGGTGTTTTTTGCAAAGTGCCTACCTGTAGATTTTGGCCTCTAGCTCAGCCGGCACCTAGGGAAACCTACCAAACCTGTGCATTTCTGAAAACTAGAGACCTAGGGGAATCCAAGGAGGGGTGACTTGCGGGGCTCGGACCAGGTTCTGTTACCCAGAATCCTTTGCAAACCTCAAAAAGTGGCTAAAAAAACAAGTTTTCCTCACATTTCGGTGACAGAAAGTTCTGGAATCTGAGAGGAGCCACAAATTTCCTTCCACCCAGCGTTCCCCCAAGTCTCCCGATAAAAATGATACCTCACTTGTGTGGGTAGGCCTAGCGCCCGCGACAGGAAACGCCCCAAAGCGCAACGTGGACACATACAAATTTGTGGAAGAAAACAGAGGTGTTTTTTGCGAAGTGCCTACCTGTAGATTTTGGCCTCTAGCTCAGACAGCACCTAGGGAAACCTACCAAACCTGTGCATTTCTGAAAACTAGAGACCTAGGGGATTCCAAGGAGGGGTGACTTGCGGGGTTCGGACCAGGTTCTGTTACCCAGAATCCTTCACAAACCTCAAAAAGTGGCTAAAAAAACAAGTTTTCCTCACATTTCGGTGACAGAAAGTTCTGGAATCTGAGAGGAGCCACAAATTTCCTTCCACGAAGCGTTCCCCCAAGTCTCCCGATAAAAATGATACATCTCTTGTGTGGGTAGGCCTAGCGCCCGCGTCAGGAAACGCCCCAAAGCGCAACGTGGACACATACAAATTTTTGGAAGAAAACAGAGGTGTTTGTTGCGAAGTGCCTACCTGTAGATTTTGGCCTCTAGCTCAGCCGGCACCTAGGGAAACCTACCAAACCTGTGCATTTCTGAAAACTAGAGACCTTGGGGAATCCAAGGAGGGGTGACTTGCGGGGCTCGGACCAGGTTCTGTTACCCAGAATCCTTTGCAAACCTCAAAAAGTGGCTAAAAAAACAAGTTTTCCTCACATTTCGGTGACAGAAAGTTCTGGAATCTGAGAGGAGCCACAAACTTCCTTCCACCCAGCGTTTCCCCAAGTCTCCCGATAAAAATGATACCTCACTTGTGTGGGTAGGCCTAGCGCCCGCGACAGGAAACGCCCCAAAGCGCAACGTGGACACATACAAATTTTTGGAAGAAAACAGAGGTGTTTGTTGCAAAGTGCCTACCTGTAGATTTTGGCCTCTAGCTCAGCCGGCACCTAGGGAAACCTACCAAACCTGTGCATTTCTGAAAACTAGAGACCTTGGGGAATCCAAGGAGGGGTGACTTGCGGGGCTCGGACCAGGTTCTGTTACCCAGAATCCTTTGCAAACCTCAAAAAGTGGTTAAAAAAACAAGTTTTCCTCACATTTCGGTGACAGAAAGTTCTGGAATCTGAGAGGAGCCACAAATTTCCTTCCACCCAGCGTTCCCCCAAGTCTCCCGATAAAAATGATACCTCACTTGTGTGGGTAGGCCTAGCGCCCGCGACAGGAAACGCCCCAAAGCGCAACGTGGACACATACAAATTTGTGGAAGAAAACAGAGGTGTTTTTTGCGAAGTGCCTACCTGTAGATTTTGGCCTCTAGCTCAGCCGGCACCTAGGGAAACCTACCACACCTGTGCATTTCTGAAAACTAGAGACCTAGGGGAATCCAAGGAGGGGTGACTTGCCGGGCTCGGACCAGGTTCTGTTACCCAGAATCCTTTGCAAACCTCAAAAAGTGGCTAAAAAAACAAGTTTTCCTCACATTTCGGTGACAGAAAGTTCTGGAATCTGGGAGGAGCCACAAATTTCCTTCCACCTAGCGTTCCCCCAAGTCTCCCGATAAAAATGATACCTCACTTGTGTGGGTAGGCCTAGCGCCCGCGACAGGAAACGCCCCAAAGCGCAACGTGGACACATACAAATTTGTGGAAGAAAACAGAGGTGTTTTTTGCGAAGTGCCTACCTGTAGATTTTGGCCTCTAGCTCAGCCGGCACCTAGGGAAACCTACCAAACCTGTGCATTTCTGAAAACTAGAGACCTAGGGGATTCCAAGGAGGGGTGACTTGCGGGGCTCGCACCAGGTTCTGTTACCCAGAATCCTTTGCAAACCTCAAAAAGAGGCTAAAAAAACAAGTTTTCCTCACATTTCGGTGACAGAAAGTTTTGGAATCTGAGAGGAGCCACAAACTTCCTTCCACCCAGCGTTCCCCCAAGTCTCCCGATAAAAATGATACCTCACTTGTGTGGGTAGGCCTAGCGCCCGCGACAGGAATGGATCACACAAGGGTCAATGGTAGTCATTGCTTGAGGTCTACTGTTAACCCTGGAGTGATTCATTCCTGAAGCATGCACTAGGCGCAGGAACACAAGCGGGGTTGTGTTTTTATCAGGACAAGTGGGGAAACACTGGGTGGTAGGAATTTTGAGGATCCCTGCAGATCCCTGGACTTCTGCTCATTGAAATGCAAGTAAATGTGTTTTTTAAGCACATAATGTAATTTCAAGGGGATTCTGGGTGAAGGAAAACTGGTGAGAGCCATGCAAGTCCTGCACCCTTGGACTCCCCTGGTACTAGTTTGTTAAAGTTAACCCACCACTCACATTGGTTGGTTTTAGCACCACCAGAAATTATGGTTTCAAAGCATGATTACTTATCAAAGTATCTGAATATTGAAACCAAGCCTTCTGAAGGTGGGCCATAAAGCCGCGTCCAGGCACCAACCTCTTTATGGTCCATTCACACGCCATTCACACACAACAAACAACCCTTTCATATCGCCAGCCACGGGCCCAATCCAATCAATCACTCCACTCACATTAACTTACCGCTGCCAGACAAGGGCCCATCACATTCACACGCCACAGAACGGAATAAGTTTGACTACATTTTACCACCTGTCAAGTAACTGCCTCCTTCTTCCTTAACATTAAAAAAAATGCATGCGTAACAAACCTTTACTAATGACTCCTGTGACAGCCACCTGAGGCTCAGGAAGACATGTTTTTCATGCGCCTTTAATGCACTCTCTGCGCTAAATCCAACTCCTTCCAGTTTGTGGATGCAAGTTGGGGGTGTCCGAGTATGCCGTACAAAGCGATTCCTCGAACTGAGTGTGCATATCTACCTTTGAAACTAAGGGAGACATGCTGGGGATTTCTCATGCTGTTACCTAAAGAGAAGGTCATAGGCTACCTGCCTCCTTCTTCCTTAACATTACCAAATGCATGCGTAACAAACCTTTACTAATGACTCCTGTGACAGCCACCTGAGGCTCAGGAAGACATGTTTTTCATGCGCCTTTAACGCACTCTCTGCGCTAAATCCAACTCCTTCCAGTTTGTGGATGCAAGTTGGGGGTGTCCGAGTATGCCTTACAAAGCGATTCCTCGAACTGAGTGAGCATATCTACCTTTGAAACTAAGGGAGACATGCTGGGGATTTCTCATGATGTTCCCTAAAGAGAAGGTCATAGGCTATGGAAAAGGGTAGTGTTTGGTACATAGGGGAGTCCATGAGAACGTAGCATATGTCCCAGCCAACATTATGTGCAGTGATGTGACTATAATGCACTTATACAGCAAACTGAACATCTACTAAGTTCTGATGGAGGATGAACATGAAAAGCAGGTCAAACACTGACCTATACAAGTCATTCTCCTTCACTGCTGGGATGGCACCAATGGGTTTGAATCCATAGGTGTAGATGATGTACATCTGTACTACCTTTACTATCTGCCTTCTACCTGTGCAATAACCCTGTGAAGGCACTCCTACCATAAGCTTTCCTTACCCATCCATGTCTCTGTTCTCATCAGAGTCCTGGCTAATCCTGTATAATAGCCAAGTGAACCTATACTAGTTTGTGGAAGCAAGTTGGGGGCTTCCAAGTATGCCCTACAAAGTGAATCCTCGAACTGAGAGAGCATATCTACTGTTGAAAGTAAGGTAGACATGCAGGTGAAGAAAGGGTACTCCATGGCAATTTGGCATATGTTCTGTCCACTAGTATATGCAGTAGGGAGAAGAAAATGCATGTTAATTGCACAGAACACCGACCACGCCAAAAGGAAGTCCATGATGAAGTAAAATTCTGTGGCTCCTTGCCTAACGAAGCAGTGGCCCATGGACGTTCGGTATCCATGCACTGCCACTGAAAGGATTACCCAACGGCAGCTCAACCTCAGTCGATTTCCCAGAACTTTGCTTTAGTATGATACAACGTAAAGCAAGTAGGGATACAGAGGCCTGGTTGTGATGGACACTGGGGACAGTAATACCGACTCTCCTGCCGCTTTCCATGCTTTGAGCACACTTTACAGCGACGACATGGACGATCCTTTTTGGGTGTTTTAGGTATGCGATCAGCAAAGTGTCGCTCCTGCAGCCTTGCCACATCCTCCAGAACATATGAGGTGGAGGCTGCTGCTTCTTCTGTAACAGCAGTGAGGCTTTCAATTACAGACAACTGGAAGTCAAGGAAAGTCATGAGTCTTCCTGTTGTTGTCTGACGGTAAACAACATACGCATTACATGTTGCCATCTGAATCAGGTGGGTAAACAGTTTCTTGTACCAAGTGCGAGTTTTACGACACGCATTGTATGGTTGAAGAACCTGGTCGTTCTTGTCCACTCCACCCATGTACTTATTGTAATCGAGTATACAGATGGGCTTGTGGACTTCGGCCATCTGACCCCAAACCGTGATGGGAGAAGTGCTCTCATCATGAATTGTAGTGAGCACGTATACATCACGTCTATCTAGGAACTTGACTGCGAGCAGTTCGTTAGAACGCAATGCAGTACTCTGTGATTTCTGGAGCTTCTTGCAAACAAGCTCCCGCGGGAATCCTTTGCGGTTACAACGAACTGTACCGCAGGCCACAGTGCCAGCTTTGTAGAGCTCACTGAACAGCTCTACTCCTGTATAGAAATTGTCCACATAAAGGTTATAACCTTTGTGAAGAAGTGGCTGGACAAGTTCCCATACAATCTTACCTGTGACCCCTAACACAGGAGGGCAACCTACAGGGTTTAGGGTAGAATCCTTCCCTGTATACACTCTCAGGCTGTACACATAGCCAGTAGAGCTCTCACACAGCATGTACAGCTTTATGCCACAGCGAGCTCTTTTGCTCGCAATGTACTGTCTGAAAAGCAGCCGTCCTTTGTACAGGATCAAGGACTCATCGACTGCTATATTCTTTCCAGGAGTATATATCTCTGGAAACCTGGCAGACAAGTGTTCCACGACAGGCCGAATTTTGAACAACCTGTCATGATCTGGATGGTCCCGGGGCAATGCAGCAGAATTGTCATTGAAATGCAGCATGCGCTGCAGTAGCAAAAAACGATCTCTGCTCATGTATGGTGCGAAGATGGGAGTTACCCAAACCGTGCGAGTCGTCCAGTAGGACTGCAAGGTGGGTTTCTGTACTAACCCCATTTTGAGCGTAAGGCCCAAAAATATCTTCAACTCCGTCAGCGAAGTGGGAGTCCACTGGCGTGCCCTAGAACTGGGCCCTAGAGTGCCTCCGCGCTCCCTCAGAAATTGGTCTGCACGCAAATTTGTTTGCTGCACAACTTTCTGAAGAAAGTCAACATCCAAAAACAGATAGATGTAGTCGACTGGCAAAAAGTTAGCTGTATCGACTTTACATCCATCGTCACCAGTAAAAGGTGGAATTTGGGGCTGAACCAAACAGGGGGGCTGCCAAGAGAGCACTCTCTTTGTGCTTGCGGCAGCAAGCACGTGCTCTCTGGGTTCGGCTAAACCAATGTGGTCCCGCTGCCCCGAATGTGCTTGCGAAGGGACAGCACGGATGTCGTCATTGTCTCCTTCAGACTCACTGGAAGAGGTGTCGTCAGATGGGACTCCGCCGACTGAAAAATCACTCCCAGAATCTGCCCCATTGTCCTCTCCCTCAGATGCTGTCTCAGTGTCTGCTGTCTCAGTCTCTGAGCCTACATCAGAACTGTCCTCCATAACCCGAGCTAGGGCTTGATCAGCAGTCATCCAACGAGACGCCATCTCTGCAACTGGCTAAACTGTCCCTCTAAATTACTAGCCTACGTAGAAGGCAGATAGTCACAAAATTGCGTGTGCGTATGTTTGTTGTGTACAACAGGAAATGTCATCACCTTACCTTCGCTTCTTCTCCAATTCTGCAGATTTTCTGAAAACACTGAAAAAAACAAAAAAAGAATGTATTACTTCACCTTACCACACACCCTGTGCAACAGTCATTTTTGGTGCTCTGCCTCCCATTACCTCCTCTTCTAATTCCCTCAGTACTACCCAGCAAAAGTGCCACTCATATCTCCATAGTCCCCCTGGCATTACATTTGTTTTAAAGCGCAGGTAACGCTTGCCTTTACTAATCCACTCAGCTACTTTATGGCAACTGCCACTACAGAAAAGACATGCATGCATGCATATATATATATATATATTATTGTGTGAACAAGATTCTCACCCCACTACACGAGGTTCAAATTGACATCTTTTATTGCAAGCAACAGCCACGTACGCGTTTCGACTCTCAAGGATTCTTGATCACAGTAAATGAGTCCCTCTTTTCTTTCATTGTTTATACTTGCGATAAAACATGTCAATTTGAACCTCGTGGAGTGCGGTGAGATTCTTGTTCACAAAATATTTTTGAGGTTGCTCTCCTCCATCACTGAGCACCGGCAGTGGAGTGCACTGCGCAACAGTCTTTTTAACCAATTTGTGTTGCATATATATATATATATATATATATATATATATATATATGTTTAGAAACAAAGTGGTTGAAGGGTTGCTGGGCGGCACACTCCACTGCCGGTGCCCAGTGACAGAGAAGACCAATCTAGAAATTATCTAATGCCGAAAAATGTCACCGCACTCCACGAAGTACAAATAAAAGTGTATTTTATTGCAGTCAATAACCACCAACGTGTTTCAACTCACCAAGGAGTCTTGATCACGGTCCTCGTGGAGTGCGGTGAAATTGTTCACCATTATAAAACAACACACACAAGAATAACAAGCATTTACAATGTAATGGGTCTCGCATCTGCTCGAGTTAGAGCTATTAGCGTTATAAACTCCTAACCCAACTTTTCTTGCCACATAAATTGATAATTGAAAGTTAAACTCTTTCACATAAGAGAGCCGATTCACAGCGCCACGGGCACCATGAGCATCATGTGAAGAGTTACACAAAAGGAAAAGAAGTTCGCTCGCAGTTAAACGTAACTGCAAAAGTGCACTTAGCCTTGTACCAGGGGCGATGGCCAAGGCGGTAACAAAACCTCCCCAAGGAGGGACAAAGGTAAATCATTTTCCAATGTCATCAAAGGATTTTTGAAAGGCAAGCCCACGAACGAGTGGTAGTGATGGGCGTGAGGTGGGCGTTGTTAGAAGCCCAGATACACACCAACAAGTCAGAAAAGCAGCACATGGACGCTGCAATGCTTGCCCTGAAAAAAAAAATATATATATATATATATATGTCTACATATATATATCTCTATATATATCTATATGTGTATACATATATACACATATATATGAGAGAGAGAGAGAGAGAAAGAAAACAAGACACTGAAGTCACAAATCTTTTTTTTTTTTTATACATGTGTGCTTGCCCTTGGAAAAGCACACATGTATAAAAAAAAAAATGGCCCCATTGATGGTCACCCTAAGGGCTGACCACCAACTTTTTTTTTTTTTCTTTCTTTTTTTAACCTGGGGGGGCGATCGGCCCCCCCAGGCAAAACTACACGTTTGTTTTTCCCCCCTGGGGTCGGCCCGTGTTCCAAGGGCCGACCCCGCCATTTTTTATTTTTTTTTCATTTTTTTTTTTTATTGTGGGGGGCACGATCGCCCCCCAAAACTGTGTAATATATTAATATTGCCCCCGGGGGGGGCGGCCCGTTTACGAGGGGGCCGACTCCCCCAAAGAAGATCCCTGGTGCCTAGGGGCATTTCCTGGCCGTGGATCGCAGCCGCGCTCTGGTGCCAGGGAGCCTCCCCTTTCCATCGATGCCTCCCTGGCATCTGGGGAGGCCGTTTTGGCCTTTTTTTCCCCACCGGAAAAAGAGAGAACGCTTACCTGCTTCTCTCCTTCTCCGGTGGGGAAAAACTGTGACGTCAGCGCGCCTCGCGGCGCGCTGACGTCATAAGGGGGCGGGAGGGGGTTGGGATGGAGACGCGGAAGCTCTTCCGCGTCTCCTACCGTAAAAAAAAATAATAATCCTCCGGTGCATTGCACAGGAGGATTTTTAACCCCCTCCCTGGTGTTGGCCACTGGTCGTGACCCGCACCAGGGAGGGTGTGTGGGCGTCGGCCAGTGGCCGACCCCCGCACCAAAGGGGTTAAGCATGCAAGCTAAATTTCAGTGGTTTCCATAGTTAAACCCCCAACAGGTATTTTGGTTTCTCTCTGAGCTTTCTGTTATTGCATTCAGATATATAACACAACAACTGACATACACTTAAAATCGGCCAGGACTATTAGCATTCTCAATGTTTCTGAGCTGCTTAACATAATGAGTACCAATGATTTTGTTGTAAATAATTAATACTGAAAATTTTCAATTCAGAAATTGTGAGTCTGCAAATTAAATATTATTGAGGTGTTCAATTATTTGCCCCTTATGTTAGGCGTGCATGCTTTTGTTTCTATCCACATCTCGCCCATCTGCATATCTTAAACCTCATCTCGTTCCTCTTCAGCACCCTCTTTTAACTTTTTCCTGAATGCACTTCCTTCCATCTCTTCACTACCCTGCCCCCAAACATACACTGCACTTACTTACATGTACGCACTGTATTTTCTTTTACTTTTGCCCTGTCAATATTTTGTGTACCCCTTCACACATTTACACAGAATTTCAATTGCAACTGGACTAGGTGACCAATGCTTTGTGTGCTCTGCTGAGAGTCCAACCCACTGACAGATACTGTGAGAAACTCGCACGCGCTTTCAGCCACAGCACCAGAGCTATGTTACATCTGTCAGATACTGAGCAAAGATGTGGCTCCAGAAGAACTCCATATGTCCACATTACCATGCCATGTCTCGGGGCCAAGGAAACCATTGACTTCTTTGGGTCTATTATTACATGCCAACATCTGGTGGTGGTGATGAGCAAGTGGTCTCATCTACCTCAGGCGTTGGCATTTCCCAGCATTGCTGCTGATGTGGGAACCCCTGTTTTAAATTAAGGGGCATATTTATACTCTGTTTGCGGCGATTGTGCGTCAACATTTTTGATGCACATTCGGTGCAAACCGTGCACCATTTTTAAACTTTGACGCCCAAGCCCGCCAACACCAAAATCCCGCCTTGTGCATCATTTTCTGGATGCGGGAGACCGCCTTGCATTTATGACATGCAAGGTAGGCGTTCCCATCCCAAAAATGACTTAAACACCCGTGCGCCTTATTTATGCTACCGCGCAAAAATGATGCACGGCAGGGAGGCGGAGGCGGAAAATGACGCACAACCTGATTTGCGTAAAAAAATAACACCTGGGTCAGGGCAGGTGTTAAAATTGGGCAAACACACCTATATTTAATGAAAACACACAGAAGCAACAGCAGAGCTCCAAAAGGAAGACATGGAGGTGCTTTTCATCCAGCATGCACGCAGACGCAGAGCACAGGACCAACAACAGCAGCTTCCACAACACCAGCAGGGACCCCAAAGGCAATGCAGAAGGCAGGAGAGGATATTCCGCACCAGGACAACCCTTCATGGCCTCGGGGAACATGACATCATCCAGAGGTACAAGCTGAACTGGCAAGCCATTCAGCAGCTGCTGCGAAACATTGAGCCACAGTTGGCACCCAGCTTGCAGACACCCCGCACCATTCCACCAGAAACCAAGCTGCTAGCTGTACTACACATGTTGGCAAGTGGCTCCTTTCAAACCACTGGCGCCCTGGTTGCTGGGATCTCACAGCCATCGTTCTCCGCCTTCCTACCCAAGGTACTGGATGCCATCATCTCACTCACACCCCGCCACATTGCTTTCCCAACACACAGCAGAAGCAGCAGGAGACAAAACAGGGGTTTTACCAAATTAATGGCTTCCCACATGTCCTTGGTGCCATTGACTGCACACATATCCGCATTGTGCCACCTGCTGCAACCGAACATCTATACTGCAAAAGGAAGCACACACACTCCATCAATGTGCAGGCCATTGTCGATCACTGGGGATTGATCATCAACATCGGGGCAAAGTATCCTGGGAGTGTACATGATTAATTCATCTTCCGTCACTGCACCATCAATCAACACTTCCAGGATGGATGATATGGAAATGGACTATTTGTTGGTAAGTACAGAAACCTACTTATGTACACACTGCACAGCAACCCTCTAGGACAAACAACACATACACCACTACATCAACATCTGGACGGGAACACACTGAGGTTGTGACACCGCTAGGCATGTTTGATATCTTCACCCAATGGGAGACACACCTAGGGACAAATGACCGTTTCAAATAACAACTGATGCCACTCCACAAACACAAGGAAAAAATTTAAAACAACACAATGACAAACACATGGCCCCAACTGGCAGTACATCTGGGAAGATTAAACTTTCAATATCACATCAATAACACTCAATCCAACACCCTTCAAATCAATACGTACTGTGTAATGTTTTTTGCTGCAGGTCAAACACCATGACACACATAGCATGATGATGACTACAATGAAGGTCACATACAATCATTGAGACCGTTCCAATATCTCACATCACTCCTGCTCTCACATTGCCCACTACCAAGAAGCAAGTGGACTGTGCGAAGAACACATCTCTATGGGACAATATTGAAAGTGCACATTCCTACACATACGCATTGCGACAAATTAACACACACACAACAGATGTACTGCCATATGGACCTTCTGAAACTCTAAATGAAAACCTCACAACCAAGTTAGCCATCGGAACCTGAACATGTTCAGTAGTATAGGAACACGTAACAACCTGAGTCGACTTGGCAAGGGCAGAAAAATAGGTCTGCAGTGAACTTGCCACACATGTGAAACTAGTGTATAGTCAATTGCTAACACTTCAGTGCTCACAACGTATGGAGAAGTTTTGCACATTGTCACCTTGCAATATCTAAGGGTCTCACTGATGGTTAAATTAATCAATTGCATATGGTAAATTGTATGGGATGTCCAGGGTACATAGATTCAACCGTGTTACCACCACTGTCGAATTGATTCTATGTATGGAACTATCATCTCACCCCCAGTTAAGACACAGGGACACCTGTATCACAAGTCACAATGCAAGGGAGTACACACTGTACTGCAACTCTCCAAAAATACTGCTGACATCCGGGCAACAGCCAAACACTAGTTCATATAAGGAAACAACCCAATGCTGATGGTACATCCTAGAAGCCTAGGAATCAATACATTAACACAAACACCAATGAGTCACAGACAACACAAGAGAACTACTGCCATGCAAGGCAATATTTATGGGGCGAGCTACATCAACATGTTCTCACTCATTTTCTCTATCAGCTGATCAGGGGTATGGGATCCAGCCATGGATTATGACCCCATTTGCCAACCCAAGCACTGCATCAGAGCATGCCTATAATGAGGGACATAGGAGGACACGCACCATAGTCGAGAGGACCTTTGGCATCCTGAAGTCAAGATTCAGGTGCCTCGACATCACCGGAGGCAGCCTCCTATACTCACCAGAAATGGTCTGCAAGATCATTTTGACCTGTGCCATCCTGCACAACATATTTGTACGAAGGAACATTCCCCTATATGAACCAGACCCACAAATGCCTGAAGAGGAGGAAGAGGAGGATGCTGGCCATCAACATGAGGTCGACCATCCAAACACAGCTGCAGGATTTCGTCGGCGCCAACATATTGTCCACAATTTCTTTTGACTCTACTCACCATCACCACTGTTTTACCATATGTAAATAAACACCTATACTAATCACCATATCATGGTCTGGATAATCATTTTTGCATTACATTATCTCTAACTATCAGAATCAGAGTGTAGCCTCATGGAGCATTGCTGAAATACCGATTAGGACACAGAACATTGCAAAACTAGTTAGATGCGTATGAATGTATAGCCACATTCACTCACACTGTAAATGACATATTACCTGTACATGTCACATTTGAAGGGCAATAGAAGAGGACCACACCTATTTCACACATACAAGTTGGCAACATGGTTCATTGCAGCATATGGCACACTACTAAGACACCATCAGTCAATAATGGAAAAAAGCATCATACATGAGGCAGTGGATGTGCTATTGCATTAGTAACAGGAATGTATGACCAGACCCTTGACAGCAGTAACTGTTACATCACCTATCTTTGCAAGGACTATGTGCGACTAGATTTCCATATAAGCAGCAAAGTCATAGCACAAGTGCCCCAGGTATGACAAGCATTGCTCACATGACATCCCCTGCACATTTCAGCCCATGTTCCTGGTCTCACCCCACCCGTCTTCAGAGGTTCCTGGAATGGTAATATGTGTACGCAGATAATCCCTCCTCTACACACTCCCAGACTCACAAATCCAGTGTGCTTCCCCCTTTAGTATGGTATGCCATAGTCATTGTACTTCTGTCTGCATGGACGTCACGTTAAATAATGCACTGGCTTGTAGTTTCTAAGACCTGTTATCACCTGTACAGTAATTCCCATGTGAAAGGTACTGTTGGCCCTTTGAACTTGAATCGCACATATAGGACTTGTCAGAGACTGATGCTGCACACACCTGTGAGCACCTCCATGGAGACCAGCCATGTGAACTTGCACTGCCCTTGCAGATGTTTGAAACAGCATAGAAGCTGCCATTTTATCTAATACACTGTTATGCCTTGCCGTTTAACTCAGCTGTGTAACACAGCCCTTGGGTTAATGTGTTACCTTTCAAAACACAGGACAAACACAGTTTTTCATTTCAACTGTCTTGTTCCTCCTCTGACCAGTCTCAGTCTCAGTCTGACCACTGTGTATTTACCTTGTGAAATGTCTGGATCCTGATTGACCCTGCATCCTGTTAGCCTGACTGGCTCCTGTCTTTGCATTACCCTAAAGGTTCCTTGTGGCTACATTTGTATCATAGTTGCTTTCCCAACCCTCATATTCCTCCTGGGGTATTGTGTCAGGTGGGTCTACAATGCATACTCAAATACATTTTATAGCATAATCAGATTATTTATTATTTATGGGTGGGAACTTGTCTCCAAATACCCGAATCATGGCCTATCCCTTGTCTGGGTCTCTTGTATGCATGAGTGACAAATTGTGACAGTGTACCATGGCTGTACGCAGAGATTGGGTATGGTGCCTCCAGCAGAACCAACAACGTCAGATAATGTGCATGACATCTCTACACATGTTAGGATCCTGACAGTCCACACGCTGATTCACATTGCTCCCAACATATTGATGGGGTGTGCGTGGTGAATAGATGTGAGAATAATCAGTACAGAGGCAATGATGTTCCCAGATGCAGTGGGAATTTTAGAGGCCAACCTGTGTACAAATGTTGGGATGACAGCTGCCGGTACAAGAATCCTGAGATATTAACTTTCTCAGCACACCAAGGTTGCCATGTTGACAGTCTCATAACACGTCTGCAGTGACAGGGTTGGACCATCCCCATGTGTGTTCTCAAATCCTTTACTTCTATTGATCTGCGAAGGATACTTTGTAGATATAGGAAATGGCGCCACAGACTCATAACTAGACCTGCACGTAACTGTGACAACATAGACGCCAATAATTATACAGGCTAAACATTGGCCCACACACATGAACCAGACACCTCTGTGCATTTGACCACTGGAAAAATGTGAACACGTGCTGCTTGATCTGCTGGTCCTCCACTGCCACAGGAGAGACATGGCTCAGTTATATGACCTCAACTGTGGCGTAACATTACAAATGTGGTTTATCTTTGGGTCTCCGTGTCACAAACATGGTACCCACATAGTATGTACCCGTGCCTGTCTCATGGTGGGTTAACAAACAAGTGCCTAGAAAGTAGTATCCAATATTCCAGGACATGTGATGGACAAGCTTTGGACCATTGACATGAACAACCATCTGCTATCTATCCAGTGCATGCTTTGTCATTTGTGGTGTTTATGTTACAAAAAAACTAGAAAGTGCACACAGCAGTTGTTGTTACATGTATGACTAATACATGTCCTCTCTCATTTCCACATTGACTTACATATGAGGGTTAGACACATGGACTCCACATGCATACAAGCATATTTGCTAAAATGCATCTTGTTATGGTCACACAGTGGGTCAACAAAAATAGTAGTAGCCAAATCACACACATTGACCCATAGGCATTGAGTTATTGTACTTATGTGCGTCGCCTTGCTATCCTCTCTTGACGCCAAACATGCCTAAATTGGGTAATACATATTTGTTGCCCACACGTTTGGCCATCTATTGCGTCAGTGAAGAGTAAAAATCCTGTACACCAAGTAGCGGATCATGGTCCGCAGTAGTGTGATCTGTCACATGTGCCCATACACCGTATTGCCCAAAGTTGGTGCAATCAGCCTATCTCTGTATTGTCACAACTGTCATGTACCCTTAAAATGGAACAAATGATGCACAAGTGTCTAAAAATGATGCTTATGCTTTGAAATATGACGCACAATGCCCTGAAACATCCATAGGCCCTGAGCGGTATTTACCACACTGTACCCCCAGAAATTGGTTAAGTTGGATTTTTTTTTTAACCATATGGATGTGAGGTTAATTCTACTCATGTGCGTAAAAAAAATGACGCGCAGACTGTAAGCGTCATTATATTTTGACGCATAACAATAAAAACGCACTGCATTTCAGGCAGGAAGTGATGTAATAGGATATCCTGTTTACAGAATTCATACAGTGGGTGTACTTTCACTTTCACTTTGCAGTCTGTGATCTTTCCTGACTGTGTGACTGTGTCTAGAATTGTCTCTCTGTGCATTTTGTGATTTTGTCTCCAGTGTGGTCTTTAAATTTTCTTTTTGTGTTTCATAATTGTCTGTGGTATCCTGTCTGAGTGTTTTCGTGGTCATTTGTGTTGTCAACATTTGTCTTTGCTGTGTTGGGAGTCTGTTGTGGGTAGTGGTAGATTGGGTATAGTTGGGCTGTGTTTGTAGTTATGCATTTTTCCTGTCCTACTTTCTCTCTATTCTCCTTTGTTCCCCTTTATCCCCTCTTTATTTTTCTGAGATAATGTTGGGTAGGCCTCGTCTTGGCAGGATGGGAGAGGAGGAGCTGGGTGGGTTCATTTGGCTGGTGTGCCATTTCCTACCCCTGATGATTGAGGCAAGTGGTCGTGTGATCCAAGGTTATCACACAGAGGCACGGAGGCTCCGGTGGGCAAATGTGTTGCACCATCTGCAGAGGATATACAACACACCATGAAATGACCACCAGCTGAAGGACTGCTGGGCTGACCTTGTATCCAGGGAGCAAGATCTGCTGGACCACCTGGGGATTGTGATTGGTGGCCCTGTTGGTGAGTACAAATCAGGTTAATGTGCATGTTTAAATGCTCTGTAGTGACAGTAGCTGATTCTATGATAATCTGTCGGCAATGTTTTTGAACTTGTGGAATGCTGGTTTAAAATACAGGGCCATATTTCTACTTTGTTAGCACTGAAAGTGCGACCTGTTTTGAAGCAAGAGCGGCACAAACTTACAAAATACAATTGTATTTAGTAAGTTTGCGCCACCTTTGTGTCAAACAGCTACACAATGTGGTGCAAAAAATGTTTAGATATGGGCCACAGTTGCCTGTGAGGTGTACAAATTTCTGACACATTACCGTCATTTGTTGACGCAGCAGCTAGACTAACTTTATAAACACAACAGAAGCCTGAAAATTAGTGCAGGCTTCACGTCAATTGATGATGGCAATGTGTCGCAAACATATGTTTCATGTGTGGTCGATGAGTGTGTCAGGAAACAGATCATGGAAACCCTAAAAATTGTCAGAAATATTGTGTCCCTCCATTGTTTTTGGATACATGTCTGAACTGGATTTGGACACATATGTAACAAGTTATAGCTGCGCTCAGCTAATATTTTAGGCTGATATTTGTAGTTTGTAGTGCCACATTTCAATTAGGGATGGCTGGCTAAAGGTCTGCACATGGGTTCATATCTTTATGGTTGGTGCAACTCACCATAGCTGTGGCACATCAAATGAAGAAAATGATACAAATTGAGGGCTAACAACTGTCCCTGGCCCTCTGTACATTGTACCTGTGTGTCTAAAATTGGTCTTAGTCACAATGTCTGGGTGACCGGTATTGCAGTCCTCACGAAAGTGGCTTTGGATGTCTCTCATGGATACACATGATGAGAGGAATACACTCCCTGATTTTGTCTGCTCACTAATGAAGGAGCATGTATGCCACCACATGATAGTTAGGGCCACTGCATGTGTGCATATATGTGTGTATCACTCACTGGAGTCCCCAGGTCTGTACATGTTTGCAGTGGTATTTTGGATCCAGTATCATCATGTCTGAGAGGCTTTACTTTCTAAGTTCATATTACACATAGTATTTGTGTTTTGAATTGTTGTACAGTGCACAGACATTGAGCACATGTCTCCCTTCCATGCCTTACAGGTGGACCGGCACCCTACACTATTGGAGAGGTGGCTCGATTTGCGGACCCAGTAAGTGTTGATTTTTCTGTTATGTGTTGTGTTTGCTGATGATGTGTGATTGACTTCTGTGTGCTGGACACATAGCAAGGTGTGATGCGCTGGTCAATCATTTGTTTTGTTCCATGAGTGAAATATCATTTTATCACCATCTTTGAGTTGGCCAATCCTTATCGTATTGTCATATTTTGGGATTCTAGGTCAGTCCGGTAGGCACGGCAATGTGAATAGGGATGAGTCATGTGGATAAAACTTGAATCTGAAAAAGAAGCAGTGGACCATATTAGTGAATTAGTCAGCCAATCAGACCCTGATTCTCCCAGAATAGGGATGCCAAAGTCTTAGCCAGAGACTTCAGCTTCCCTATTCACTAATGAACATGTTTGATTGTATGTTAAACTTCCTAGCTGCATGTAGCTCCACATGTAGTGCTACGAGTATGAGGCACTTGAGTACAATGGCCTAGGTGTGCATGCAGCTCATGGCCAGAGGTGTGCTTGCATCTATCTGTTTGTTGTAAGTCATGGCTTACTGGTAGTAAATGATGTGGACAAAGGTCTGCATTTCCAAAGATATGTGTTGAGGGGATTGTCCAAGGTTTGGGTGAATCCTATTTGGAGTTCATCCTTACCTGTGGTGTGCTGGCCAAACCCATGTCCAGCTTTCCAAAGCTTCCTGGGTGTCCTTGTTGTTAGAAATTATTAGTTGATTGTCCAACCCCCCCCCAGACACAGGCATAGGGTTGTGAATAGTATACCTATGACTGATGATACAAGTTTGGTACACAGACATGTAAATCAGTAAATCACTTGTACAAACCTAGGATACCCACTAATGATTAGCACATGCTTTCTATACTGGCAAGTCCATTTACAACTCGCAGACCTTGTGGCCCTAGATTGCCATCCAGTACATAGAAATATTGTTGGCCTGGCACTGGTGGAGGATATGCAGCATGATTTTTACCTGACAACTGGCAGAGCTATGATGCCAAAATCATTCCAGTTGTTACCCATCTTGTAGGGTTTGGATGTGCTATTTGATGATAGGACATTTGTAGGCTGGCTTGCCATGTATTTCCTCTGGGACTATCAGTGACCTGTATGATGATATGGGCTGTTACAGGTACATTAGATGTATTGCCTGATTTACTTCTTGAGCCATTTCACATAATGATGCAACTAATGTTCGGTTTTCTATTTGTCTTTACAGCTGCAAATATGACTCCAAGATAGAGCCTCCAGAGCGTGGAGGGCATTTGCACAAGGGGGTCCTCCTGTGTCTACCACAGCCACCACCACCAGCACCACCACTACCACACAGGTTGCACCAACAGTAGCTGGGACCTTTGCGGGCCCATCAACTGCAACAGCTCCAGGAGCAGTCACAGCACCGCCTGCCCAGCAGCCTAAAGACACTGCACCGACAAGGGCCCATACTTCCTGGGCTGGCACCCAGACCACCCCTGCTACAGCCATAGACCCTGCAGCTTTTGCAGAGATGTAAAGGAACTTGGACCGTGTCCTACGAAAGATGACCAGACTGCAGCAGGAGGTGACACAGGTCAACCGGTGGGTGCGTGCCATTAAAAAAAACCTGAGGAGGGCCAACCTGTAGGCATCAACAGGGACATGATTCCCTCCCCTCCCTTCTTTTTCCTGGTTCTTAAACTTTGTGGGTTTAGGGGGCTTAGTGTTAGGTTAGTATTGGCTGTTAGTTTAGTTAGTAGTAGAGGTGGGGGGTGGGGGGTTCAGAATATGTCTACAGTTTTTTACTATGTGTGTGGGTGGGTGGGTGGATGTCAATGTTGGGGTTTTGGTGTTTAAAAAAAGAAAAAGAAAATTACAAAAGAAAATGTGCAAAAAAATACATATTTGTTTAGTATAGGAAAGTATGTGTTTAGGTTAGTATCTGTTGTCCTCTATGCATCCAGTCTTATAAGGGGGGTTGATCTTTAGATCGTTTCGTTAAATGTGATAAGTAAGTTTAGCTTATGTTAGTTAGGGACAGTTGTGGGTAATGTGTAGTTAGAGTAGATTAGGTTAGGTGAGGTGTTCCCCCTAGTTAACTTCTGTTTTTACTGTTTAATAATTATCTAGGTAACCCTTTACAGTATGTGTCAAATGCTTGTAGATCAGGGCCTTGCCATGAGTGAACAGTGTCTCTTTTGTATTAGCTTTTGTGTCCCATGCTGCAACCATATCCCAACTGAGATCTTACATTGGTAGCTACCCCAAAGCTACTTAGCTAAGATTCGGCCATTCATTGCACCCACCATTCACGGTTACTATGGATCCCAAAGTGTGGTTATTTTGTGATGTATGTTTTCAATGTCACATACTGTGCTACCAGATTTGGTATTGGGGACACTGTGTTAAGTATGACTGCAGTCTGATGTCCAAGGAAATCCTTATAAGGTGAGTGGTAGTATGCTCTCTTGTAGTATAGTGTACATAACTCACATGTATCATTGTTCAGCATGGTTACTTATTTGTATGGAAACTCATACACATCCCTTCATGCAGTTTAGTGTAGGTTAAATTTTGGGCAAATGTCAAATACGAAAGTTTTCACTTTCAGCAACAATTAAAGGCAGTATTTTCTGGCTTAGACATCCCTTGAGGAAATGTTATTCTGTCTAACACAGCATTATACTGTATAGTTTCTATTTCCCTCAGAATTAACCCTGGAAGGGCAGATGATGGTACAATCCAGGCCACTGTGCATAGTTATCAGCCCACATTATTTCAGGGCAGTTGTATTGACAATCTATAATAATTGACAGGAGGCAAACATCACTGATCTACCGCATGGTTGATGTGTCACATTACACAGAGACAAAGTGGTTGTGTAAGTGCTATTTATTTTAAACGTGCTGTAGTGCTACATGTTCATTGTCCATGATTGTGATTCCATTATTGTGACATCTTCTATGGTGATCCTGCACAAGTGCAAAAGGACATGTCATTGGACATGCTGGGGTGAAGTGTCAGACAGTGCAGAGGGACAGTATTTGCCAATGAGTTAGTGAGAGACAATCACAGGGCAGGCTGACAAGATAAACAGTGGGTTGCAGAACAGTGCTTGAGTACAGTTGTTGCAAGACTGGTATGTTACAAAGCACAGGACCTTGGTGATTGGTGGCCATGTGGCAGGGACTAGTGCTACCAGGTACTCTTACGTGTGACGGTGATCTGTTCCCTAGTCTCCTCTGCCCTTGGTGGTGGTGGTTGTGAAGGGGCAACACACACCTCAGTGTTTGAAGATGTGGAGTCAGACATCCCGGTAGCTGCTAACTGTGGGGGTCTTAAGGGCAGTACTGCAGAAAGGAGGATCTGCTTGTTCTTAAGAATAGCAATCACATCAATGTGGTAGGCAGCCAGGTTGGCCCTGAGGGGTTCAATGTTGCATTTGTGCACGCGTTGATAGGATTGATGTTGAAGGTGTTGGGTCAACTGTATTACGGCTGTGCTGATTTCCTTCAACCTTTTTTCTACTTCCTGCAAGATAGTTGTTCGCCCTTGCATAGCTGCTGCCTGTTCATCAGTTGACATCATGCACGAACGCACCCCCTCTAGGCTGGCTGCCATATTTTCCATCCCTACCCGCACCTCCTTGGCCAGCTCCTGCTGTACTCCAACTACAGTTCGCTCAAAGCTGGTGCCAGTGTCGTCAGAGTCCTCAGCTGTGTTGGAGCTGGCAGGTCGTACAATTGGTGTTGTGGGTGGTTCCTCTGTGATGGCTGCTGTATCTGTGCTCCTCCTTGTGACGAAGGTGAGGTCTGGAGGGTCCCAAGGACCTCTTGGAGGGTCTGGTGGCTGATGTTTGTCAGCTCGCCATCCATGTCATCAGGGTAGTCCTGGACAGGCATATCCACAGGAGATCCATCGTCCTCTGCAATGAAATACAGTACAATTAGTGTGTCTGTGTTGTGGCATTTGTAATGTGACATGCCTGCCTTCCGATTATTTTCACATTGTGATCTTGGTTCCTGTTCATTGTTCCTGTCTTTCAGATTGGCATTCTCCTAGGCCTATGCCCCACCTGCATGTCACATGTATTGTGGTCAGTTTGTGGACTTGTCAGCATCATATCCTCTAGGTGTTGGTTCTGGCCAAATTTTGAATTGCCACCTTCTTGTCCTACTCAACCCTCCGTCTACTTCCATTCTCATGGTGAGGCCTTTCACTGGCTGAAGGTGCTCTGATGGCACTAGCACCACCTGTCTCTGATCTTTCACATCCACCTATATGTAGTTGAGATGTCGCATATACTATGTATAGCATTGTTATGGCACGATATGGATGTCAGCATTGGTAATGTGCACTGCTGATGTTGGGGAATGTGTGGTACATTGGATCGCACTGATAGTCGTAGCAGTGTCCTATTTCTTCCTCTGACTGTGCAGGTGTATTTCTGTGACCAGTTACATGTGTCCCCCCCCCCTCAATGCTGTTGTCTGAGCAGTATGACATTTGGGATGTTGCACAGTGTCATTGGAGCTATAGTGACCCAGGCGCAGGGTGGACCCTGACATATGCAGCATGGGTATGATATTAGTGGTGTGTACCTCCTAATGTTAATGACAATGGGTGACGTTTGTGGCAACTATAGACATTCACAGTTGACTGGATTGGAACATTTGTATTGATTTCAGGGGATTGATAACATTGTCATCCTGAACCCTCTAATTTGGGTGTGTTTCATCCATGGGGACGTTACTGCCATTAGCTACTTGACCTGCACACACAGCAGAGGTGGTAGTGGCAACTGTTGTCAATGTTACATTCCACTTGTAGGTATGACCAGAGGTTGTTAATTGGACCCTAGTTAATGTAGGGAGTATACTGGCTGACGTGTGACGGGCTGCCAGTTTTACGTTGTACCCTGCCCTCCTGGACTGGCTTTACCTTTCCAGTATCCTTGGCATGGCAGCATACCCCCATACAAAGGTTGTTGGTGTTGTGTAGTGGTGTGCCCCAGGTTTCCTCAGTACGGGCCATGCCCCCGTGGCGTGCCCCTTTACCCATTCCACTCCCTGAATATCATGACTTACATGCATTGTGTAGTAGGTATGTCCACCCCCCGGTTGCAGATGACATTAGTGCATTTTAATTCCCCATGCGATTTACCCTGCATGTGTGTTGTCTCCTGGTAGTCTGCGCTGTCCTGTCCTTTAATCCCTGTGACGATCTCCTTAGGGATGACAGCTGAGACCATCTCCTCCATGTGGTCCAGGGCCTCCTGTGGTGCTGGACTCCCACCTCCAGTCTGCATTGCTGCCTTCCTGTTCCTGGCCATCTTTTCCTTGGTCCTGCGCTTGCAGTCATGACAACATTTCTTGCACTCGATGACTGTTCTCTTTACTTTTGCCACACTGTTCATCTTGTCAACAATTTGTTGCCATACTGCCTCTTTCCTACTGATTGGCAACTTTGAGGTGACAAACAGTTGGTGCTGGTGTTCCGTCACCTCTTTCACCAGAATGTCCTGCTCCTCTGCACTGAAGCGACACTTACTTTTCTTCTTCTCCCTGTCCTGTGTCCTGTGTGGGTCCTCCTGGCTGGTTCCTGGTCTGTTGTCATCTTCCTGGGGTCTGTGCAAGCATCTGGGATCCATTTTGACTCTCCGCTGCACAATTTGCTGTGTTTGCGGTGATTTTTGATGCAATTGTGTCAAAAAATGCCAGATATCCGGTTTGCGGTGTCGTAAACCGGCTCACAGTCATTTCCAGCGCGTTAACATCGTTTTCCTTTACGACGTGACGCAGTGGTATGCGTCCAAAAAAATGACTCACACCTGTGGTTTGCGCCACTGTGCGTCAAAGTATAAATTTGACGCCCGCACGGCACAAAGAAATGGCGTTAGCCGGCGGTAATATTTTTGATGCAAAACTGCATCAGCTCAGTTTTGCGTCAAAAAGTATAAATATGGCCCTAAATCTTTTTCACATTTGGCATTCCCCCTACAGTCAAATCTGATGATGGATCACCTTAACATGCAAAAAGCCTCAATGACATCACTGCACTTTCTGGTTTTGAAAAAAACCAAACTCCAGTTCTGAACCAATGCAAATGGCATTGTGGACAGATTCACTGCCACGTCAAAAAATGCCCTGCGGATTGTAAAGATTACAAAAAGCTCTATTTTTCAAACACTTTGTAAAACTCTGCAGGCTAAAGGGGACACACACTTCTACTGGTTCCTTGCCTTCTGAGTTAATGTTTAAGAGGGAGATACAGAAGAAATTCACTCATCATCAAGAGGAATTAAATTGCCAGATGTCTCCTGAACACCATCCCACAAAACCACCTATGCTGACGGAGTGCTGAACAATGCAAACACTCACCCCCAGTCACAGATCTGGATTTTGTCCATTGTTCTTTTGCTCACCTTGCCCATCATCCTTTTGTGTTGCTAAAGTTACCCTAAGTGGAAAGGATATGCCCAGACGTGGGTCTCTTGCTCACTGTGCCACTGGATTAAAGCTAGCCTGGCTGATGAAGGGTGAAACCCTGAAACCGGTCCCAAGATGCTTGTTTCCGTTCCAGGGAGGACCTGGCTTGGCAGTTCGGGCTGGACTGTTCCCATGAGGAACAGGGTCAAGACTGATTTGCATGTGGCTGGGTCCAAACTGGGGTGTCATGGTGAGCAAAAGAACAATGGATTAAACCCAGATCTGTGACTGGGGGTGAGTGTTTGCACTGTTCAGCACTCCGTCCATCATCCTTTTGTGTTACTTTATAGGGAGCACCACAGAGACAAGTGTTATGAATTATAAAGGTAAGCCACTTTTTAAAACTAGAACAAATTGTTTTAGACTGCAGGTGTTTGTGTCAAGATGTGCTTCAGAATGTTTCCTTGCTAGAGAAATTAAAAGGAAAATGTGAATGTTACCTTTAATTGTTGAAGTTATTTTCAATTTACTATGTATCCTTCTAGCTGCTCTTCAATATAAAAGGCTACACAAATAATACAAAATATACAGTAATACATTCACCTGGTATACAAAGTTCTGTCAGAGGCCCCCAGAATTCATCCATACTAATCTCTCTGTTCCACAACTTGGAAAACAGAGCTCTTACAAAAAGCAACGTAGATGAGTGAGTGACTACCTAGGCAAGTCCAGGAAAACTAATTTGGCGTTGTTTTCTTGTATAGTTCTAGATGATGAGCTGTGAATGACATGGGTGGAGGTGGAAAAGAAGATACAAGATTTCTGCCCCATCAGCAAGAGGAATTAATATTGCACAGAAGCTCAAACTCATCTGTGTAACTTATTTCAGTTGCAGTCTGGGGGGAGGGGCAGGTTTCTCTGCAGCAGTAGGGTCTGCCAGGGCCCTTGCATGCTAAGAAGGCTCACAAAGCCCTAACATACTCTTCTTCAGGAGATGTCATATCAGCCACCAACATTCAACTTATACTGGGAAGAACAAGAAAGAAGAGAGCACCAGAGCCACAGATAGCAGTCAGTCTCTGATCCTAGCAGCTTGTGCCCTGCAATGTTTCATTTTAATGCTGAAGTAAAGACTAATGTTCATTAGTTCTCTGTTTTTACAAAAAGTAAGATAAGTACGAGATTTGAAATGATTTGTGCTAGGTTACGCATACACATTATTTAAAAGGATTTATTATATTTTAAAACATTAACAATTTTTTAGGCATACCTGTAGCAAAAATGAAATGACTTAGATCTCTGACAAACTGACAGCCAATGATTTTGACAGGGTGTCAGACAAAAGTTTTATGACAGCGAGCAACCTATGACAAAGCTGGGACAGACCAAATCAGCTTTCTTACATATTTACACATCCAGTGGAATGGCAAGATGGCCAAAACCTGGAAGGAGAAATACAAGGCCAGAAGTAACAGATTCTGGATGGTACCTCCAGCTTAGTTATCTACCACCATGAGTAGCTGAGCCTGGAATGGGGCATAACATGCACAAACCCAGCTGGCTAGGAACTGAGAGCTGTGCGGGTGGAAGTTTCTTTGAGTATACTTTGGGACGGCGAGACAGACAGAGGAGGTAAGGCTGGTGAAAGGGGAGAGAAGTCAGCCTATCTAGTGTTCTTTGAAGAGGGTAGTTTTTATTCCCTTCCTCAATTGTAGAAGGATTGGTGCTATTCTGATGTCAAACGCCAGGTTTTTCTAGATCCAGTAGCATAGGCTGAGAAGGCTTGTTTTCTTGTTTTCTTCTTCATGCAGCGTTCAGTCTCTAATCGGGGATGCTGGAGCTACTCATCTGCCATTAGTCGTTTTTAGATGGGCAGACAGGGTTTTTAGTGTTGAGCATCTTGTAGAGGATGTAGCAGATCTTGAAGATGATCTGGGCTTGCAGGTGAAGCTATTGTAGATCCTTCAGCGCAAGGGTGATGTGGTCAGATGTATTCAGCCCCTGGATGAGCCGTGTGTTTCAAGTAAAATTTGTAATCTTGTATGAAGATATCAATTCACATAACTCTTAATGTGGCTCGACACCTTGAAGATTTCACCCTCAGATCTTTAAATCATGTTTGAAGTAGCTGCTTCTAGAAGGTCCGCTCTGAACACAGAACATTAAGAGCTACGTAAAAACAAGCCGACCTAGATTTTATAGATTGAAATCCCATTGTGCATTCACTGGTGATCATTGTATACAATATAGTGTAATAAACTGCCAATAATTGTTGCTTTTGATAATTATTTTGATAAGTATTACAGGTTCTTTTCGGAGCTGCTAAAAGGGTATATTTTTTCATGACATTATGATATATGATAAAACCACTCATGGGAAGTTATCAATACAGTTGTTCAGTTTACACAATTAGAAATTAGCTTCCTATTATTGTCATGAGGCCAATCCCTATATGTGTGAAGTAGCCTCCTGTAATGCTATTTCCTAAATCATTTGTATTGGTTCTCTGCGTTAACATGAGTACAATTCTGACCAATAAGTTTAGTTCTAGAACCCTTCCCTCTTAGTTTGTTTGGAATGAGAGACTCTCTGCCTATCATTTAGAGTAACATTAGTAATGTGGGCTGACATTCGCTCCTACTCTCTGAATGTGCACGCGGGGTATGATTTTTCTCCAACATATTACCAGCATTTAGCACTAGTTTCTTATTGCAAAATACAACAGACCATAGACAGCTATGGGGGTCATTCAGACCTTGGCGGATGGCGGAGGCCGTCCGCCAAGGTACCGCCGACAAATGACCGCACCGCGGTCAAAAGACCGCGGCGGCCATTCAAACATTTCCGCTGGGCCGGTGGGCGCTCTCCAAAAGAGCGCCCGCCGGCCCAGCGGAAATGCCCCTGCAACGAGGACGCCGGCTCAGAATTGAACCGGCGTAGTTGCAGGGGTGCGACGGGTGCAGTTGCACCCGTCGCGTATTTAAGTGTCTGCAAAGCAGACACTGAAATACTTTGTGGGGCCCTCTTACAGGGGCCCCTGCAGTGCCCATGCCATTGGCATGGGCACTGCAGGGGCCCCCAGGGGCCCCGCGGCACCCCCTACCGCCATCCTGTTCATGGCGGGTTTCCCGCCATGAACAGGATGGCTTTAGGGGGTGTCTGAATCCCCATGGCGGCGGAGCGCGCTCCGCCGCCATGGAGGATTCAATGGGGCAGCGGTAAACCGGCGGGAGACCGCCGGTTTACCCTTTCTGACCGCGGCTGAACCGCCACGGTCAGAATGCCCTTGGGAGCACCACCAGCCTGTTGGCGGTGCTCCCGTGGTCGGTGACCCTGGCGGTCAGCGGCCGCCAGGGTCAGAATGACCCCCTATGTCTACTAAGAGTAGCTGCTGACGTTCACTAAATATGCTTTCACAATAGGATTTTGGCCCCAAAATTACTCTTAATTATGCAAGTGGGCGTAATGCATTATTATTGGTGATTACATGTCAAAGAATAATACGGAATTGCCAGCATTTCTCTGCTTACTCCAGCATAATTGGACTTTTGCACAGGGCTAGTGGACTTTACCCACAAACCAGCTGAGCCTTATATGAGGATGGTGTGTTCTGGGGAATGATCAGTCCTGTGAGACTGTCAGGGGTATTTGCTGGTAACGGGTTCCAAATGTCTTTTCATCTTGAATGCACACACTCAAGAGTACACACAATAAGCATATTTCATAATTTCATTAAAATGAATGCTCTATTTTAGTGCCAATAATCTAGTGTGAAAATGGGACTGAATGCAGAGCCCCCCTAACATTTTGCCCCCATTGTTCACGTTTTGCTGGTGTTTTCCTGACTCTGCTGGTGTCCTGGGTACTGCTCAGTCCCAGGGCCTGTACTCTGTGCAAAATGAGGATGCAAATTAGGCTAATTATGATTTGCTATGTCAACCTACCTATAAGACCCTAGTATATGGTAGGGCATGTAGGTTTAGGGACCTCAGCATAGGTAATGCTGAAGTGCCCAGGGTCATTTTAAAGGCAAGCCTACCTTGTGGCTGCTTTTAAATTAGATTTACATGCCAATTCAACTTTGGAATTAAAAGTAGTTCCAAAGTCTTAAACTACCTTATTTGTACATAGAAGTCACCCCTAAGGTGTGCCCTATTTGCCCCTAGGGCTGGGTGCCATGTAACTATAAGCAGGGGCCTTATAAAAATAGTTTTATAAGCCCTGGTGAGGTAAAACAGGCAAATTTGTTTTTCCTTCATTGTAGTGAATGGCCTCCATAGGCTAGAATGGGGAGACTTTATTTTAATTTATAAAGTCCCCTTAAGTGTCAGATACCTCAAGTTTGGTATCAAATAATTGTTATAATACATTTCACAACTTACAATTGTTGAATTTAATATAACTTGTTCAGGTAAAGAGTTTTAAGCTCTATCTAAAACGTTGCCAACTTCAGCCCTGTAGTGCCCTTCTCTGATTGGCCAGCCTCTGGCAGCCTGGCCAGGCTGCCTTAATGAGGTGTGAAGTCGCTTGGGCTGAACACAAAGAGATGTGCCTGGGGGAGGAGAACTTACCTTAGCATCTGGAGAAGCAGGAAGGGTGAGGGCTGCCAAACTGGTCTTTCACGACAGGGATGGACATTTGAAGAAATGCAGCACCTCCCTCACATCCTGCAATTAGGTGCCCCCCTGATTAGATTAGGAGAGGGCAGGAGAGGGGTGTGTTTAAGATTTTTAGCCACACAGTGGGTGGGCTCAGCCAGATGTAACCTCCAAAAATCACTAGCAGCCATGATGGATTTTTGAAGAATGTTGCTCCCTGTGATTGATTTGTGCCACACTTCCCAGGAAGTGGTCATCACAGGGGGAAGGACACTACATCTGATTGGAGAACCAGGACCCCCCTGTTTTTTACCCAGGAGCAAGGATAAAACTGGCAGAGCTGCACCCACACCTCAGATCTGTACCAGATCTCTACAAGGAAGAACATCAGGAGAAGAAGGACTGCCCTGCTGGACCCCTGACCTGCACCTGGACACTGCACTCTGAAGGACTGCACCAGCTGCACAATTGGGCTGCGCCACAAGAAGCACTTTGCCTGGCTTCAGATGGTTCAAGGAGGGAGTGCCTGTTTGCTGCAGGTACAAAGGAGCTGCCCAGAGTCCCATGCATCAAGTCCTGCAAGCAGAGCCAAGCTGACCAGCGTCCAGTGGCCATTTGAGAATTCTGGTCCAGGTGCATTCTGGGAATTGTAGTCCCAACTCCCAAGGAGCAACTCAGAGCTTCTGGAACCTTGGGTCAAGTTGTGGACACTTCACAGACCCAAAAAGAACCTCTGGAAGAAGATCCAGAAGTTTGGAGACATTTGGAGCAACTCCATAAGTTGAAGAGGTGCATTGTAGAAGTTGTAGTCCCAGACCCCAAGAGGCAAACCAGAGCCTCTGAACCCTTGGCTGGTGCTGTGGACCACTTTCCTGAATCAAGAAACACTTCTGAAAGTAAGTTTAACAGTGTTACCTTATGGGTGGGCTGAACTCTGGACTTTGTCCCTTTCCAGTGTGACCTTTTTTAACACTTTGAGCACTAGTTGCTTCTATGCGCTAGAAAACATTAAGGTGGTCATCACAACCCTGGCAGACGGTGATAAAGCGGCGGTAAGACCGCCAACAGGCTGGCGGAAAACAATTTGCAATTTCGACCGTTGCGGAAACCGCCAACAAAGACAGCCACTTTAACACTCCGACCGCCACGGCGGTACAAACAAACAGCGCGGTGGTCACTGCCAACAGACAGGCGGAGGACAAAGTACCACCCACACTATTATGACAGGCCAATCCGCCACCTTTTTCGAGGCGGACTCACCACAGATAAAAACACGGCAGAAACAGGAATTCCGAAGCGAAAACACTCACCTCTACACACCCCACGAGGAACGAGGACACCATGGACCCGGAACTCCAAATTCTACCTGCGATACTCTTCCTGCTCCTCTACCAGGAGCACGAACGCCGGCGGCGAAGACCACGGTGAGTACTGCACCTACGACACAGGGGAGGCAAAAAACAGGGACACACACACGCAAAACGCAACACCCCCACCCACTACAACACACACACTAATGCATATTAATATATCACAGTTACACCCCCCAAACACCCCAGAAGAATGCAAAGACATCGGAAAATGAGTGTAACCATTGTAATATATTAAAATCAAGTAGGCAGAAACATATATATACACCATTGACAAAATATATACCAAGCATAGTAGTCCAGGTAATGCTCCAATTAAGTCTGTGGAACATTGGGACCACACGATATGGGCGAGGCCCACACACGATCCCAGACCATGACGGAGAGAACGCTGCAGGGGCATCAGAGAGCAAGAAAACAGGCACCTCAGGTGGAGGGAAAGGGGGGCAACTCAGCCGGTTGAGTGCACAACACCAAATCCATGAGGGGGCCACATGCCCACTGTTCCATCCTGGGGAATGCAAAGCCACAGTCTCTCAAGTCTCTACAGTGGGTGGGTTGCCCACTGTTCCATCCTGGGCAGTGCAAAGCCACAGTCTCTCAAGTCTGTCCTTCCCCACCTTGGAAAGGGGCCACAGCTGACTCCACACTCCCACCGGGACCCCTGGGAGTGGCTTTGGTGGCTGGAGTCTTCCCCCTCTCCCGCCGGGCACTGGCCAACGTCTGATGCTTCACAGGTGGGGGACTGTCTGTGCTGTGGCTCCGTGCCACACTGGCTGCCCTGGTGGCCGGTGCACTCCAGATTCCGGTCACTACATGCCCCACTGGTCCCGGAGATGTTGTGGCTGAGGTGCTAGTTCGGGACATAGGAAACGGACGGGTTGGGGGAGGTGTGGGAAAGAGGTCAAGGTTGGACAGTAAAAGTTCTTTTGACACACTGGGACGGGTAGCTGGAGGGGGTTTGGGAGTGGAGGAAGAGGTGGTGGTTGTAGGATGTGTTTGTTTCCTGACTTTGGGTGAAGGTGCATGTGCTGGAGGCTGTTGTGAGGTGGATGGCTGTTGGGTGGGTGTGTGCCTGCATTTGTGTATCTTGGGAGGGGGCGTCACAGACACACTGGGAGAGGACACAGGGGACGTGTGAATGGTAGTGCGGGTGGTGACTGCACGTGAGCGGGTGTGGTGGTGGGTGTGCTGGAGAGGGACGTAGTGGCTGTAGAGGTAGTGCATGCAGGTGTGAGTGTAGACGAGACAGGGAGGGAGGAGGGTGACGAGGGGGACACAGTGGAGGCAGTGGATGTTGGTATGTCTGCATGTGTGTGATGCTTGCTTGAGTGCCTGTGGGATGGGTGGTGCTTATGTTTGCCTGAGCTTCCCTTGTGTGTTGATGTTTGTGCATGCTGGTCTGTAGGTGTGCTTGGGATAGGCTGAGGTAGAGGGGATTGGGTCTGGGTGGAGGAAGTTGGAGGGGCGAGGCTAGACACAGGGACAATGGCTGCCATCAGTGCTGAGGCCAGAGTCTGAAAAGCTTGCTGAAGGGCTGCCTGACCAGAATGAATGCCCTCCAGGAATGCATTGGTTTGTTGCAACTGCCTTTCTACACTCTGGATGGCATTCAAAATGGTAGACTGCCCAACAGTGAGGGACCTGAGGAGGTCAATGGCCTCCTCACTGAGGGCAGCAGGGGTGACTGGGGCAGGGCCTGAGGTGCCTGTGGCGAAGGTGATGACCACCCTCCAGGGTTAGCGGGCACGGAGCAAAGGCTGAGGGGCTGCTGGGACGGCGGTGCTGGAAGTGGGGGTGGCGGCTGATCCTGTAGATGGGGTTGGCACAGATGTTGCCGCCACCACAAGGGAGCTCCCATCAGAGGACGAGTCCGTGTCACTGGTCTCAGCTCCTGTCCTCGCCGTGGAGCTCCCCACGCCCTCCGTCCCATTGGTGAAGTCCGAGTCCGTAGTGTGGCCCTCCATGGCCATGTGGGATGCAGCCCCCTGGTGCTCCGGTGCCACTGCTCCTCAGCCCGATGATGCTAATGCACACAAGAACAGGGAGACCACAAAAAGGGGGGGGATGACAGAAGAAAGACATGTTGAGTGCATGCATTACCGCTACCGCTGGCGGACACGACAGACACAGAAGCCCCCTGCACTACGCTGCGCTCTTGGGCTCCACTGTTCAATTCCTGGGAAATGGCCTACAAGGCTATGGATGACATCTGCACACATAGATGACAAAGGGGCATGACTAGGTGTACTTGGCACTCTACAGAGGTGGGGAGGGCCCACCTCCCCCACCCAGACCCCTCCACTGCGCGCAAAGTCAGCAGAATGAGAGTTTACTCACCCCCTTGTGGCTGCTGTGATGCCCTCAAGCACCCATCCAACTCCGGGTACACCACCGCCAGGATCCTGAACATCAGGGGGGTCATGGTGCAACGGGCACCTCTCCCACGTTGGGAGGCCATCCCCAGCTGAACCTCCGCCGTCTTCTTGCTCCAGCGGTGAATGTCCTCCATCTTTTGCGGGAGTGGGTGCTCCGTCTGTGGTAGACCCCCAGGGTCCGGACGTCCGAGGCGATGGCACGCCAAATATGTTTTTTCTGGTGGGTGCTGACCTACATGAATTGTACAGGGGGAAGACAAAGTTATTACCAACTGCACCGTCAAAGTGATTGGCCCCCATCCCTACCCTTGCCATGTGGCACATGCATTCACTGTCGTTTCATGCACGCCGCACTCTCCCCCCTTACGTCTTACATCCAGCACTCTCCACACAGGCATAGCCCATACATCATGCTCCCAGTGTACTTACCTGTTTGTCTGGAGGACCGTAGAGTAGCGTGTACTGGGGGAGGACCCAATCCACGAGTTTCTCCAACTCCTCCGATGTGAAGGCAGGGGCCCTTTCCCCAGACACTCGAGCCAGACCGAGGTCACAGCAGCACTTGCAGTGTAGGTCCTCTCCTGTCGAAGATGAGGTATCGAGTGATTAAACAGATAGAAAATGTCGGTCACGTCCGCAGCGGTGCGTACCGTCACCGCCGGCATACATAGGTGATTGGCTCCTGGGACCCATAGGGTCCAATGTTAACCAATGCAGTATTGTGCTGCGGTCTTCGACCGCCTACCACATGGCTTCATTTTCAACTGCGTCACACATACCTAGGCCTAGACTCAGCACACATAGGCCACTTTTTTAGTATGAATGGTGTTCTTTGTAAGCTGTGGGTACGTACCTCTGAGTTGTTTGACTCTGTGCTCGCTGTTGTCCTTCATAGGCAACGTCCGCTGGGACATGGCAGCATCCTCCGGTGTAGTGACCGTTGGTGGACCTGTCAACAATGGAGGAAAGATATGTGATAATCACATACAGGCTTGACCGTGCCACAATCCAGGAACTGTGTACCCAGTTGGAGCCACACCTGATGTCAGCTATCCACCATCCCACAGGAATCCCCCCTCAAGTACAGGTGCTGTCAGTGCTCCATTTCCTTGCAAGTGGGTCATTTCAAACAACAGTGGCCATAGCATCAGGTATGTCCCAGCCTATGTTTCCAACGTGTTGTCCAGAGTGTTGTCTGCCCTGCTGAAACACATGCGGAGCTACATCGTTTTCCTTCAGGTGAGGATTTGCCCACAGTGAAAGGTGATTTCTATGCCCTGGGACATATCCCCAACATCATAGGTGCCATTGATGGGACACATGTGGCTTTGGTCCCCCTCCCACAGGAGTGAACAGGTGTACAGAAACTGGAAGAGTTATCATTCGGTGAATGTACAGATGGTATGTTTGACAGACCAGTACATCTCCCATGTGAATGCCATGTTCCCTGGCTCAGTGCATGACGCCTACATTCTGCGGAATAGCAGCATCCCTTATGTGATAGGTCAACTCCAGAGGCACTGTGTGTGGCTATTAGGTGAGCATCTGGAAGCTAGTCAGTGGGAATGGTTGTCTGGGTCTGGGGATATCCCTCCAAGTTAGTATGTGTCTAACAGTTGTCCCTCGCCCTTTGCAGGTGACTCTGGTTACCTCAACCTGTCATGGCTACTGACCCCAGTGAGGAATCCCAGGACAAGGGCAGAGGAACGCTACAATGAGGCCCATGGGCGAACTAGGAGGGTGATCGTGCGGACCTTCGGCCTCCTGAAGGCCAGGTTCCGGTGCCTCCATATGACAGGTGGATCCCTATTTTACTTACCAAAGAAGGTGTGCCAGATCATTGTGGCCTGCTGTATGCTTCACAACTTGGCTTTGCGATGACAGGTGCCTTTTCTGCAAGAGGATGGTCCAGATGGAGGTGTTGTGGCAGCTGTGGAGCCTGTGGACAGTGAAAACGAGGAAGCAGAGGAAGAAGACATGAACAACATGGACTCAGTGATCCAGCAATATTTCCAGTGAGACACAGGTAAGAGTACAGACCTGCCTACTACATGTACTTAAACACTACTGCCTCTCTACTGTCTGTCTTTTTCACCCAGTGTATGGTCACTGAGTTGTCACTTTCCCTTACGATTTCACAGATGTGGGTCCCACTGTGTGACATCTGCTTTGATTCATCATGGACTAGAGCTGTGTGACATAGGTATGTTGACATTACCAATGAAAAAAGCTTTTTGACACAGTTATTGCTAATACAGTATTCCGAAATCACAGACAGACTCCATATTGTTTTGTGCTTTAAGGGTGTTTATTTAAGTGCTCAATATTGGAGGGGGTTTTAAAATGGTGAGGGGTGATGGTGGAGGAATGTCCATGGCAGAGTCCAGTCTATTAGTCTCACAGGTGCATTGCCCATATGGGCATAGGAAGTGGAGCTGGGGCAGTTTAAGTATGGACAGGGTGACAAAGTGGGACAGTAGGATGACAATCAGGGTGGTCTCATTTCTTGGCGGGGGTCTTGGCATCATTGTTTGTTTTGTTCCCGGGATCTCAGGGACCATTTGCGAGGTGGTTTTCCCTCTGCAGGGGGTGGATGTGCTGGTGTGGTGGTCCTGTGGCGGGGCGTCCTGTCCACTAGCGCCGGCAGAGGTGATGGCCAGTTCATCGTCCAGGCTAGTGTCAGGGGCCCCTTGTAGTGCCACAGTGTCCCTCCTGGTGTTCACAAGTTCCTTCAGCACCCCTACGATGGTGCCCAGGGTGGAGTTGATGGTTCTGAGTTCCTCCCTGAAGCCCATATACTGTTCCTCCTGCAGGTGCTGGGTCTCCTGAAACTTGGCCAGTACCATTGCCATCGTCTCCTGGGAGTGGTGGTAGGCTCCCATGATGGAGGAGAGGGCCTCGTGGTGAGTGGGTTCCCTTGGCCTGTCCGCCCCCTGTCGCACAGCAGCCCTCCCAGTTCCCCTGTGTTCCTGGGCCTCCGTCCCCTGGACCGTGTGCCTACTACCACTGCCCCCAGGTCCCTGTTGTTGTTGGGGTGGTGGGTTAGCCTGGGTTCCCTGTAGTGGTGGACACACAGCTGATTGACCTGTCCTGGGGACGGAGGTATGGGCCCTCTGGGTGGGTGCTGTGCTGGTGTTTCCAGAGGGGGGGGGAAGCTCTGTAGTGGCCTGTGACCGTGTCAGGGGAACCAACTGTCCAGAGGTCCCCGATGGGACGGGCTGGTCATCTAGATCCAGTTGGACAGAGGTGCTGTCATCACTGTGGGCCTCTTCTGTTGGTGGTGTGGACATGTGTGGACCCTCCTGTCCGGTGACGTTGGGTAGGTGTCCTGCAGGGGTATCAAAGGATGGTTATTACATCTGTGTGTGTCATGGTGTGCAATGGGTGGGTGACCGTGTACCCCAGTGCTTGCATTCCTGTGTGGGACCTCGTGTGATGATGGTTTAGGGGGGTGTATGGGTATGTGCAATGGGCATGCTTTGTTGTTGCATGCAGGGCATGGTGTTGGGATGGGTGGTTTGTGATGTTAGGACATTTGTGAGGAGTTGGAGTGCGGGGTGAGCGTGAGGGTGGGGGTATGTGCTGGCGTGCAGGTAGGGTGGGGGATGTAATAGTTAAGATTTGTCTTACCAGAGTCCATTCCCCCACCTACTCCTGCAAGGCCCTCAGGATGCAGAATCGCCAAGACCTGCTCCTCCCATGTTGTTACTTGTGGGGGAGGAGGTGGGGGGTCCGCCGCCAGTCCGCTGAACCGCCAGGTGGTGTCTTGAGACCAAGGAGCGCACCTTCCCCCGTAGGTCGTTCCACCTCTTCCTGATGTCCTCCTGATTTCTTGGGTGTTGTCCACTGCGTTGACCCTGTCCACTATTCTTCGCCATAGCTCCATCTTCCTTGCAATTGAGGTGTGCTGCACCTGTGATCCGAATAGCTGTGGCTCTACCCGGACGAGTTCCTCCACCATGACCCTGAGCTCCTCCTCCGAGAACCTAGGGTGTCTTTGACGTTCCATGGGGTGGTATAGGTGATGTGTGGGGTGGGGTGTGGGGTGATAAGTGTGCTGATATGTGGTGGGGTGTTTTGTGAGGTGCGTGGAAGTTATGTGCGTGATGGTGTTGTGTGCCTGTGGATGCTAGTGTTCTTGCTGGTGCTGTCTCTCTCTGGCTTTCGTTCATGAATTGTTGTCGTAAGGGTTTGTGGGTGATGTGGGTGTGTTTTATATTGTATTGGGTGTGTGGGAGTGGTGTGTGAATGTGTATCAGGTGTGTGTATTTGGAATTGTCCAATGTGGATGTGTTTTGTAAATGTGTGTGTATTTTGAGCGTGGCGGTGTGTACCACCAATGGAATACCGCGCTTGAAAGACCGCCGCATGGATTTCTGGGTCGTGATAGTGTGGGCGTATTTCTGTTGGCGTTACGGTGGAGGTTTTGTTTTTGCCAATTTATCACTGACCTTTGGTGTGGCAGACTTGTGTGGGTGTCTAGATTTTGGCGGATTCCGAACTGTGGGTCATAATAGCTGTGGCGGAATTCCGTGGCTGCGGCGGTGTGTTGGCGGTCTTCTGCACGGCGGTAAGCGGGATTTACCGCCAATGTTGTAATGAGGGCCTCATTCTTTAAAAAATAATATTTCCCGTTCTCCTCATCTGATTTTAATCATTTTGGTGTAATTTTAAAGATAAAAATATAATCTATTTTTATAAATTGGTGTTGGATTTTTATTGTGTTTTGTGTTTGACTTATTTACTGTTTTGTGATTTTTAAATGCTTTACACACTAGTCTCCTAAGTTAAGCCTTGTTGCTCATTGCCAAGCTACCTGGTTTTAATTTATTGAGACCTAACTGGACCTAAGTGGAGGTTAGTGGCCTACTGCTAAGTGTAGGTACTTACCTGCCCTTACCAATAATCAATTTCCAACTAATATGAATACTTTTAACTACAAAGAAAAATGATGCCAATAAAAGTGATTAATACTCACAAATATTAAAATGGATTGCATCTTTATAGTGATATTTGAGAATTTCCTTGCATGAAAAGATGGAACCAATCTCTGTTCTCCTTCACCTCTATTCTTGCCTGTTGCTAAGTTGTCTTAGCATCAAAAGGGCCTTTATGAGTTTCTATCCTGTCCCTTTTCCCCAGATACCTTAGCTGAAGTACAGAAGTGTTAGTGCTGTATTGACAAGACCATTCTATCTCTGTGCTCAGCTTTGTTACATACCAAGCTCGTAGATGAAGTCAGGCTCGCTCGAGATGCATGCTTTTGTCCTGTTGACAAGTTCTGCTTGGATGTATCAAGTTTCAGGAAATCGATGATTCCTCCTAGGCTTGCAATTGTTATCTTCAGCTTCACTACATTTTTCTGATTATTTGAAAAAGCAGGCCTCACATTGAACGATGTTAACATATAAATCTTGTTCCATCTTCACTTAATTCTACAAAACATATTTCAATATGCTTTATCAAGCTATAATGCTGTACAGTATAGTTGTGCAAACAATCAAGCATGTGTTCATAAATGAGAAATATGCACTCAAATAAATTATTATCTTAAACAATGGGGGTACAAAAGCAGAAGATGCAAAGGTTGCGTCACCTTGAGCAGCTGATAGGGATTAAATGGCAACGAAATCATGGTTCCAGGTTTTCTTTTCCCTTGGCCGCACTAGTGCGATTACTTCATTGTGGTTGACGTGTGAATTTCCTGTTCCAACACTTCACAGGGCATATTGGGAACTTTCTCTCTTCCTTTCCACATATTCACCACAAGCATAGGAGTCCTGTCTAGGCCCCATGCTCTATGAAAGTTGATGTTAAACTTTTTTTACATTTTTTTTTTATGGTGCTGCCTGTATGTGAGGGATTCAAAGGTTAAAGAGGGCTCTTGTTTTTCCAGGTCCAGTACAATCTATTTCTTTCCTCATCTTTTTTTCCCCGGCTAGTTCCTGCATATTTTATCATTCTTCATTAGTTGTTTCTATTACTGTTTCAAATGTGTCTAGAAAAGTCTGGTGTTATATGTAGAGAAGTTTGTGGTGCCCCCACACTAGATTCTATGTCACAGTCATTCACCCCCTTTGTTTCAGGAAGAAACTTAGCACGCAAGGCGAGAGTTGAGCAAAGCTCCACGCATCCACAATACCCATATGCTACTGCCGCAAGAGCCATCGACGGGATCCGTTCTGGGAACAGCGCAAGATACCAGTGCTCCCAAACCGACATGGAGGAGAATGCCTGGTGGAGGCTGGAGCTGAAGAGGTCCACAAACATAGGCGCTGTCATCCTCTACAACCGGAACGACTGCTGCTTTAAGCGCCTGTATGATGCTCATGTTCTAATTCAAGAAGAGAAGCATCATCCAGGCAAACTGTAAGTCAGTGGGTTTGCTGCCTGCACTTTACTACTTTCCACCAGTCTACAGTTTGCCACACTGTGGATGATATTCACATCTAATTTTGTGCGTGCATGTAGGGAGAACTGGCGCATGCCTTTTTTCTGCCTTTTCTCTGCCATGGGTAAATGTGCTGCTCTTTTCCCTCAAGTAAATGGCGCCTCATTCAGGTTTGCACAAGTGGTGCAGGCAGTCCAGGACAGGGGCGCAGCGGTCAGTATGACTAGGTGCGGGGGTTGGGGGCGTGGTGAGCTTCACATTTCCCTACAATGACGCTGGGACATTGTGTTAAAACACATATATGAGAAGCAAAGGTAGGGTGACCAGATTTTGAGGAGCAAAACCCGGGACAGGTCAGACATAAAAGAAGGACTACATGTTTTACACTCACTTTTATGTCTGGCATGTCCCATTTTAGCTTTGTGAATGTGTGCCTATACATGTGTGTGTTTATATATATATATACACACACACACACACATTTACAAGACTACACATATAAAATTATCTATGGCTTGACCTCACACCCTGCCCCCTCAACCCGCCCCACACACCTCTCTCTGCTCCCCACTCCGTCTCTCTGCTGGGAGCACACAGGGGACTGTCTTGCCTGACAGTAGCAGATAAATTACTTTAATTATTGCATACTTTGTAGGCGTCTGTTAAAGGAGAGCATACCTTTAATTTATGCTTCCCTAGATAATCTGACCTTTGTCCCAAAAACCGGGACATTTATGTAATGATTTGACCTTTGCCCCAAAAACCGGGACATTTGTTTAAAATTAAGAGAAGCATCGGGACACTGGGACCGTCCTCTAAAAACCGGGACTGTCCGGGGAAATCCAGGACATCTGGTCCCCCTAAGCAAAGGGGCACTGGAAAGGGGGGAATACCATTGTTAGGGGTACTTAGAATGGAATGTTTTTTTCAACTAATCCACATGATTTTAAGCCTTCAGTACATAGATGAGTGTCTGTTTTTGTCAATGCGGGCAGGTGAAAATCCCAGGTGAAATTCGACAGACACTTCAGATTACCCGGCTAAAAAAACACTTGTACCCAACTATTTACTGCAGAGTACATTTTTAGGGGTGTGTGACACCCCACAAACACCCCCTTGTGCTACACCCCTGGTCCAGGAACATCACTAAAATAAGAAGGAAAGGCTTATGATCTGTAGAAGTATGTAAACGCTCCATAACATTTTCTAAGCAGCATTTTTCACACAAAAAGATTTTCTTTAAAAAATGCCCTTGAGAACCGTTTATTTACATAAATACATCATACTTCCAGTGAGTGTTTGCTTATAATGCAGAATATGGTGATTCTCATAGGGAAAGCTTTCTTTCATCATCATGTCTTTTTTCACCAAATAGTCCCTGCCGATTATATCGCGGAACCACGGGTGCCTAAACCACCCGTGGCTCAATAACAAGGTCAGAACAACGACCTTGTTCTAACCACTAATGCATTTACCATGAATGTGTTTACAACGATTTTACTGTTGTAAACGCATTCCTGGTAAAGGCATTAGCAATCAGCATGCACGACCCAGCATGCTTCCACCCCTGCCACCCACCCCACCCCAGCCCTTAAACCTAAACCCTGACCCCACCTCCCCCCTAAAACCTAATCACCCCACACCACCCCAAAAACTAAAAATACCTTAAGTCCCCACCCCGTCCCTAACACCTAAACCCTGCCCCCCTAAACCCTAATCACCCCCACCCCTCCAAAAAACAGCCCCAGTCCCAGCCCAGCTTACCTCCTCCTTCACCGCGTCCACTCCGACTCCCTTCTGTACCTTAACCACGCATGTATGTTGTTCAGACATGTGTGGTTAAGGTAGCAAAACCAGGAAGTCGTGGAAAATGAAAGCGTTGTTTCGCTTTCATTTTTCACAACCTTGTGGTTCCGGACTCGTTCTTCCGGGTGTTACCAGTCCCTGCCACCTGCTGAAAACAATGCACCTTTCAAGGGAGCTGGAATAATACACCCAGTAGCCTACCATTTATATTTTGGGCTCAAGCTTCACAGCTTTGGACATATCAAAGTCAAAAGAAAAATATTTCATTTTTTAAGAAAACAATGGCATCTAGGAAGGTCAGACTGAAATCTCTTTTTACAGTGTTGTGTGCTCTTTAACTTTTCCCTATTTGTTATTCATGACACCTATACAGTATACTGATATGGCCTAATATGGTAAATGATCTATAATGGGATTAGAAGTGACAAGAGCGGCTAACAAGGCTGCTGGCATTGCTGGCAATCAGCTTCATGTCATGACAAACACAGTTAGACTGTCTTTGCTTTTAAGCCACCATCACTTAAGAGACGGGTGGAGTCCTCTACTCATAGACACATTTGCACACTCAGATGTAGAAGTTGTACAAATTAGCTCACATAGTACACCGAAAAATAAAGACAAGGTTTACAAGAATGAAAAGGGCCAATGGGAAAGAGAGAAAGGGATTAATGATTTTAGGATGAAGAGGCAGATGTGAAGATTAGAGTGAGAAATAGTGAGAAAATGTTTCATACACAAAGAACGCATGAAATAAAGGGTGAAAATTAAGGGCTTTGCGGCCAAGCGAAGTTCAGGGTAACTAAAAAAATATATATTATTCAATGGTCTTCTCCACCATGCCCCAAACCTGAACCATGAATACCTCCCTCAGGTTTGCAGTAAAGTGGACATTATAGGGTTTCCTGAAAGCTGTTAGTGCTTTACAATTCCCTAGGGTGAATTGTTAGCAAATAAGGTATGGTGTTGGGAACTCAAACTTGTATACACAAGTAACGACCCATCAATCAGTTCTCTCCTACCTGCCAGGTTTTACATTTCTGCGCTTCCTGTGTTCCTGTATGTGTTATTTGCATTATGAATGTGTCAGGAGTGACACTTTAAATGACACTTGTAATCATACATTTTAAAAGTTTTTTGGTTGTATTAGCACAATAAAAATCCCAGTACCTGTCTCGTGACCAGAGATCGCTAATGGGTGTACCAATGGTACATACTATTTTCTCTTAACATATCATTCATTCGATACAGTACATTATCTAGACTTTGTTTCTGCTTAGGTAACAATGAATCATTGTAATACATCTCAACAGTGGCAGCTACTACTCAATGGGGGGAGCGAGGCAGGGGTATAAAAAATTAGACAATACAATTTTAAAAAAACACTTACCTTTTCGGTCGGGCGAGATGGTTCCGTCTCTCCTTCGTCCTCTTCTCTTCCCCTACTCCTGGAAGCACACAGGCTCAAAGTCTCTCCATGGTCAATGACTACACTGCTGTCACCAGCATGACAGCAGCATCGTGATTGGTCTGAGCGACCTGGTTCGGTGCTCAGAAGGGAGTGGGAGCCTGGGCACCTTCTCCACCCAGCTGTGCAATACAGCCTGATGGAGAAATGCTAAGTGCGCATGACTGTTTGGCCGGCAGAAACACAACCTGCCAAATGGTCATGCGCACTTATGGTACACATACCAGTCCCCTCAAGCTCAGCCCCACCCCACCCTTACCTGGCTCCCGAGGAAAAATAAAATGATAATAATGTTGTGTTATCTATTTTTTATCATTTCAATTGTCCTTCTTCTGCACTGCACAAAGCAGTGGTGCGACGCTCCTCTGTCTAGCTGACGCTGCATCTGAACTTAGAAGCACGGGGCTGGGGAAGTAGCGAGGACAGGGAGTTGGGGTCAGGAGGTGAGTAGAGAGTGGGTAGAGTTGAGAGTAAGGAGAGCACACAAAAAGTGGAAGGTGCTGTTTGACCCCTGGGTCCCCGGATAAACCATTTCATCGCCGGGAGCGCTCTTTCATTCATATACCCCATATATTTTGGAGGACAGTCTCGTTCCATGTATACCACTTTCTCCATAGCCATACATAAGTCTGTACCCCTCTCTCATTCCCTTAATGTGGGAAGTTTCATGCTTCCCCATTTCTGGTCAATATCCTGTTTGGCCACAACGTATCTCAAGTTTATAATCAATTTCTTGTGGCTACTTACTTTAGTGTCTTTCTATATCTCTAACAGTACATTGAGTGGAGACAGTGGCATCCTGTAGCCCTTTTGTAACCAGGTGCGAGTATCTTTGAATTTTGGGACACCCGTCATCACCCGTACCATCTTATATTCTTTGCAAGTGTTTAAGTTGAATGAGTCTATAGCTGGGTCTCATGGTCACTTCTCTTGGGAAACGCACTGCATACCCCACTAAGTCATCATCATCTAAAACTCCGATTTTGTTTTACCATTTTTCCTTCAACTTCACTAATTCATTATACTTGTTAACCTTGAGCGCACTGTAAGTGAGTGGTATGGCCTTGGCAGCTTTTGTGGTGAGTTGTTCGTCCAACAATCTCCTCTCTAGACAGGGCTCACCTTTCGTCTCCTCATTGGCTGCAATTCTGGATTGTAAGGCATGTCTTGTATGTATTTAAATGTTTGGGATGGGGCCATGTCAAACTTTCTGTAGGTGCTCAAAGGGGAATAACCTATTTGAATTCCAAATACCTGGTAACAAGGATATGCCTACTGTATCTCCTCTCCTAAAGCTTGTAGAATTGTCAATTCTCTTAGCCTCATTTCCACCCACAGAGATGTCTTGGGGTGAATCTCTTTTCCCATCCCTTTTCCAAGTGCAGCATGTGTCATAAGCGGATTATGATGTCTGTGATAATGTGGATTGGGTCTTTTTGTTTACCCCGTACAATGCATGTTTGTACCCCTTCCCTCCCAACTTGGAACTATCCGGTATGCTGGTTCCTTCAATGATGAGTAGGCCCAACTATTGACTGCTATCTAATATTTACAGATGTTTGGGAGCGTGATTCGCCGTACACATGTGAGCCCCGCTCAGTGCTATTTGGTCTGTACCTCTCGCCTAAAGAAGTCAGTAGTTAATCTTTCTTGGTGAAGATGCAGCTTGGTATATTGTATTGAATATTTTTTAGTATATATGTGAATCTGGTGGTGCAATAATCTTAAAGATTGCTGCCCTTCCCAGTATAGAAATCAGTAGGTGCCACCTGTGCACCATATTCATGTCTAGCCTATTCAATAATAGGCTTAAATGGGCGTAATAATGTGCATCTGCATACCTGGAGACCCACAGGCCCAGATATTTAAGGTGGTACCTCTCCACTCTTAGTGGTGTTGGCCACTCCAATAGTTCCCATCCTCCCATCAGAAACAATAGTAGCTTTTACCAATTTTCGCTTCATCTGGTGTATTTCTACTGCACATTAAATATTACTCGTATTGTACCCTGGGATAATTCAGGGTCAGCCAGCCAAATCCAGATCAAGCAATATATAATTTTCATAGAGAGATATTCAATCTTCCCATCCCTATCCAAGGCCCATCTTCTTATTTGTGCATCCAAGTGTATCCTTTCTGGCAGCGGTTCAGTGGTGAGGGAGAATAGCATGGGTGACAGAGAGTATTCCTGTCACGTACCTCTCCCAGGTAGGAAATGCCAGTGACAGCACTCTAATAACCCATATTCCTGTTAAGGCACCGTATAGAGGAGTCATATCCAGGTAATAAATCTAGGCCCAAGTCTATATTTTTTACTGGACAGACCCATAGGGTCGAGGTGAGGGTTATGTCCTCCCTACCTGAAGTACTGATTCTTTTGACTGATAATCCTTGCTTTCTATAACTATTGGAGCAAAATCTTGATCAGGCCAGAGAAAATCCAGAATGTACAAAAAGAAAACAGGTAGCTTATCTTCAACCAGAACCATAGGTCTTAGAGAAATGGTTCCGCTTTGCCCAAGTAAATGACAACACATTACAAAACTCTTGGCAAAATGAAGAGGAGAGTCAAGGAAAGGCAGATCCACTTTTTCCCCATTTTGTTATAAAGAAAGGGCTGCTATATACAGTAACAAGACCTCAGGATTAGCCACAACTCCTAGTCCCTTTGAACGTCCGAGAATAGGTTCTGTTTTTTGCTCATTCACACTTCCTTGCTGGACACAAAGGGATAGAAAAGACTAGTGATTCTATCCTAAGATGCTTCTACTGGCCTGATGTTTATGCTGACATCAAACGCTATTGCCAACAGTGTGAGATTTGCCAACCCATTCCGACCCCCACCAGTGCAACTCATGCCCATAATAGGGTTACCCTTTGAAAGAATTGGAATGGATTTGATCGTTATCTTACCTGGCACCCCCCTGGGGTATCAACATGTATTATTCTTGGTTGATTATGCAAACAGATACCCAGAAGCTATTCCTTTAAGGACCAGTCTTACAAAAACCACAGCCCGAAATCTGTTAGAAATATTTTCCCAGATGGGGTTCCCCTGGGAAACACTTACAAATCAGGATACCTCATTTGTCTCCAACCTGATCAAGTACGTTTGTCAGCAATCAGGTATAAAACAATTAAAGACATCAGTTTATCATCCACAAGCAGATGGTCTGGTGGAGAGATATAACGACTCCCTGAAGTTAACCCTAAACAAATGTTTGTCTGAGGATGGTAACAACTGGGATCAGTTGCTTCCCTTGGCCACCTTTGTTCTACGGAGTCAAAAACAAAGCAGCCTGGGGTTCTCGTCCTTTGAGTTACTCTTCAAATGACAGCCACACACCCTTTTGAAAATCACAAAAAGATGACGGCGAACATGCAAAGTCCCTTCTAGAATATGCCACTCAGTTAAAGTCCTGCCTAGGGAAACTATGGGAATTGGCCCAGGACAACTTAGAGAAAAGTCAACAAAAACAGAAAGTTACATATGACAAAGGAAAGAAGTTGAGAACCTATGATGTAGGGGAATAGGTCCTGGTACTCTTACCTTCATCTGCTAACAAACTCAAAAGCAAGTGGCAGGGTCTTTTTAGAATAGTTGGAAAGGTTAGGAAGGTGACCTACTGGTTGTAACTGTCTCCGAAAAAACAAACAAATATCCCATATAAACTTCTTTAAAAAATGGTTAGGGGTGCCCCCTAAAAATGTGTGTAATTTACCTGCCTCCAGCACTCTTGGGGAAACCCACATCAATGAAGACTTGACTCCCGACATGAGAACACGTCTAATCAAAACCCTTAAAGTCTTTGCACACACATTTTCTGACCTTCCTGGAAAAACCCACCTAACCAAACATACCATCCCAACCCCAGACAGAATGATTATCAAACAAAAGCCCTATAGAATTCCCAAAGCTCATAGCAAGCCCTTCCAAACAGAAATTGACAACATGTTACGAATGGGAATTATAGTACCATCTACTAGTAACTGTTGTTCTCCCATCATTCTTGTTCCAAAACCTGTTGACAGTATGATATTCTGTATTGACTTTCGAGCCATCAATAGGGTAGCTAAAATGGATGGGTGGACGAGCTAATCAAGAAACTAGGGGAAGCTGAGTTCATAACCACCAATTATTTAACCAAAGGGTATTGTCAGGAGCCATAGAGCCCTCAGGACCAAGATAAAACACCTTTGCCACTCCATCTGGTCTGTACCAATTTACCATCCTTTCCTCTGCCCTACAACCTTTCAAAGACTAATGAATATGTACTGCATAACCATCGGACATATTACTCGGTCTATTTGGATGATATAGTAGTATTCAACAAACCTGGGATGATCATTTCCACCATCTCTCTCTAATTCTTTCTGACCTACACAATGCCCATCTAAATATCAATGCCAAGAAATCCAGATTTGCATACACTACGGTCAAGTAATTAGGTTATTTGCTTGAGGACGGAGGTATAGAACCACAAAACTAAAAAGTGAAGACAATCCTCTACACTACCTTCCTTACTAATAAGAAGGCCATCAGAGCAGTCATAGAATTGATTTGATATTATTGCCCTTTTATATGGCGGTATTCTGAAAAATCGGCCCCCTTAACAGAACTCAGTTTTGACTACATGTTTTGACCATCCCTCAGCAATAGCAAGAGAGGCCTTTGACAATCTGAAGAAAGCTTTCACTAGGAAACCTGCTCTGTTGTCCCCTAACTTTTACAAACCATTCATTGTGCAGACAGACACTACACACGTAGGAATAGGGGCTCTTTTATCACAGAAGGATGAAAAACGAGATGAGCATCCCATTGTATTTATTAGTTATAAGTTGTTCCCTCTGGAACTGAAGTACTCCACTATTGCTCTGCAGTGGGGTGTGGAGAAACTACAGTATTACCTGAAAGGGAGACATTTTCTTCTCTACACGGACCATGCTCCCTTAACCTGGCTACATAGGAACAAAGGACAGATTGATAGACTATTTTGTTGATTTTTGGCATTACAACCTTTTAGTTTTGAGGATCTGCATCGGAAAGGCAAGGAGCAGGGCAATGCTGACTTTCTCTCACTGTATCCTCGTTTCCCTGGTTCAGAAAATCCTGGGGGGGGGAGATGTGTCAGTGACTGCCCAATCACCAGAACGAGATCTCAACACATCCCTTTTCTTCTCTGAAGGACGAATACCATCACTGTTAGGGAAGTTTCCATTCTGAAGAGGAGGAGCAGCTAGAAGATAACTTCTGGGTGGTGGCCCTGACGTCAGGAAGAAAAAAGGGGTCAATCAATCAATCAATTTGTAAAGCGTGCTACATACCCGTGAGGGTTTCAAGGCGCTGGGGGGGGAGGGTCCTGCTACTGCTCGAAGAGCCAAGTCCTGAGGAGTTTTCTGAAGGAAAGAAGGTCCTGGGTCTGTCTTAGATCCGGCGGGAGGGTGTTCCAGGTCTTGGCGGCGAGATACGAGAATGACCTGCCGCCGGAAGATTTGCGTCGGATGCGGGGGATGGAGGCGAGGGCGAGGTTAGCGGAGCGGAGATGCCGGGTGGGGGTGTAGAAGCTGAGTCTGTTGTTCAGGTATGATGGTCCGGTGTTGTGGAGTACCTTGTGTGCGTGGGTGAGGAGCTTGAAGGTGATCCTCTTGTTGACGGGGAGCCAGTGAAGGTCTCTTAGGTGGGGGGTGATGTGGCAGTGGCCAGGGATGTTGAGGATGAGTCGGGCGGAGGCGTTTTGGATGCGTTGGAGGCGTTTGGATGAGATACCAGTGTAGAGGGCGTTGCCGTAGTCGAGTCTGCTGCTGACGAGGGCCTGGGTTCCTGTTTTTCTTGTTTCTGTTTGGATCCATTTGTAGACTCTACGAAGCATGCAGAGGATGTTGGAGGAGGAGATGACGCTGAACTGCTTTGACTTGGAGAGTGAGGAGTCGAGGGTGAAGCCGAAGTTTCGTGTGCTGTCGGTGGGTCTCGGTGGGGGACCCAGTGTGGACTGCCACCATGAGCTGTCCCAGGTGGAGGGGGTGCGTCCAAGGATGAGGACCTCTGTTTTGTCCGAGTTCAGTTTTAGCCGGCTGTCTCTCATCCAGTCGGCGATGGCTTTTAGTCCCTCGTGGAGGTTGGTTTTGGTGGTGTGCGGGTCCTTGGCGAGGGAGAGGATCAGTTGGGTATCGTTGGCTTAGGAGATGATGTTGTGGTTGTGCTGGTGGGCCACTTGTGCGAGGGGGGCCATATAGATGTTGAACAGTGTCGGGCTGAGGGATGAGCTTTGGGGTATGCCGCAGATGATGTTGAAGGCTTTGGATTGGTAAGGGGGAGGCGGACTCTTTGGGTTCTGCCGGCAAGGAAGGATGCGGTCCATTCGAGGTCTTGGTCCTGGATTCCTGCTGCATGGAGGTGGGATTTTAGGGTGTGGTGACAGACGGTGTCAAAGGCGGCTGATAGGTCTAGGAGGATGAGGGCTGATGTCTCTCCATTGTCGAGGTGGCTTCTGATGTCACCTGTGGCGGCAAGGAGGGCGGTTTCGGTGCTGTGTTTGCGTCTGAAGCCGGACTGGGAGGGGTCGAGGATGTTGTTGTCTTCGAGATACCAAGTGAGCTGAGTGTTGACGATTTTTTCGATGACCTTCGCTGGCAAAGGGAGCAGAGAGATGGGCCAGAAGTGTTTTAGGTCCTTGGGGTCTGCCTTTGGTTTCTTGAGAAGGGCGTTGATTTCGGTGTGTTTCCAGCTTTCCGGGAATCTTGCAATTTCAAAGGAGATGTTGATGGCTTTCCGTATGTGTGGTGTGATGGCTGTGTCTGCTTTGTTGAAGATGTGGTGTGGGCAGGGGTCTGGAGTGGATGGAGTACATGGTCTTGCGGGTATCGTCGTCGCTAATGTTGGTCCAGGAGGTCAGTCTGCTGGAGTGGGTGGAGTTGTGGTGGGTGGGGTAGGGGCATCCGGAGTGTGAGGGGAGTTGAAGCTGTCGTGGATGTCCATGATTTTTTGGTGGACGGCGGTTGCTAGGGCGTCGCATAGTTCTTGGGAGGGGGTGATGTCGTTGACGGTGGCCTTTGGGTTGGAGAGTTTTTTTACGATACTGAAAAGTTCTTTGCAGTCGTGGGCGTTGTATTCTAGGCGGGTTTTGAAGGAGGATCTTTTTGCTAGACAGATGAGTTGGTGGTGTTTGCGTGTGGCATCCTTGAGTGCCATGTGGTTGTCTAGAGTGCGTTTGAGTAGCCATATTTGCTTGAGTTTTCGGCAGTGGCGTTTGGAGGCTTGGAGGTCGTCGGTGAACCAGGTGGCTTTTTTGTTGATGTGGTTGTTGGAGGGTTTTCTGAGTGGAGCAAGGTGGTTGGCGCAGTTGTTGATCCATAGCTCGAAGTTGTGAGCCACGATGTCAGGGTCTGAGGGGTTGACAGGTGGTTTCTGGGCTAAGGCGTTGGTTAGTTGAAATTCGTGACTTTGCCCCATCGACCATGTGGTGGTTATTCGGTGAGGTGGTGTTCTGTCTGTTTCTTGAAGGTGAAATGGATACAGTGGTGTTCGGTCCAGTAGAGTTTGGTGGTATGGTTGAAGGTGACGTGGTTGCTTGTGGAGAAGATGGGGTCAAGGGTGTGACCGGCTGTGTGGGTGGGTGTGTCGACGAGCTGTGTGAAGCCAAGGTTGGCGAGGTTTTCGGTCAGGGTGGTGGAGTTGGTGTCATTGTTGTTTTTGAGGTGAAAGTTCAGGTCCCCGTGGAGGATGTAGTCCATGGAGGCGAGTGCGAGGGTGCTGGCCAGGTCGGCAATGGCGTTGCTGAAAGGTGCCCTGGGTCCTGGGGGTCTGTAGATGAGTGTTCCTCTCAGCGTGGTGTTGGGGTCGGTGCGGACTTGGAAGTGAAGGAGTTTGGTGGCGCTGAAGGAGTCGTCCAGGGTGGTTTCGACTTCGAGGGTGGATTTGTGGACGATGGCTATGCCTCCTCCAGTTCTGTTGGTGCGGTCTCGGCCTGCAACTTTGTATCCGTTTGGGATGGCTATGGCGATGTCGGGTGCTGAGGAGTCGTTCCCCCAAGTTTCGGTTAGAAAGGCTACGTCCGGAGAGGTGGAGTCGAGCAGGTCCCAAACTTCGATGGCGTGCTTGCGTGCTGAGCTGGTGTTGAGGAGTATGCAACTGAGGTGGTTGGTCTTGATCCTTGGAGGTATGTGGGCTCTGTTGCAGGTGAAGCTGCAGTTGTGGCAGGAGAAGGGTCCGTGCGTGCTCTTTGGAGAGGCCTGGAAGCAAGTGGTGTCTCGGCTGGTGTTGAGTGCGCGGAGGGTGTTGGTGTTGTAGCGAATGCTGGCGGGGTGGCTGTTGCTGGGGCCAGAGGTTCTGGCGCTGGGCGCGGTCCAGGCGCGGACGGGCGCAGATGGGCTCGGCGCGGCTGCCATAGGAGGAGGGGAGGGTGCGGGTGGGAGTGGCAGCTGGGAGGCGGGAGGGCCTGGCGAATGAGAGGGCCGGGGAGAGGGGCCCCAGGGGACGCAGCGGCGGGAACAAATGGAGTCAGAAAGGAGCGTTGAGAAGGAGGGGGGACGCGGGAGGGGCCGCAGGGGACGCAGCGGCGAGAAAAAACGGAGTCAGAAACAACAGGAGGCAAACAAAATGCAGAGTGGAGGTGGCTCGGGATGCAGAGCGGGGAGCGACCTACCTTCAGAAGCAGGGTCAAAGGTTGCTCCCTGCTATCGCGCCGCGGCTGCCATAAGAGGAGGATAGGGTGGGAGTGGCAGCTGGGAGGGCCTGGCGAATGAGAGGGCTGGGGGGGAGGAGCTGCAGGGGACGCAGCGGCAGGAAAAAACAGAGCAGAAAGGAGCGTTGAGAATGATTGGGGAGGTGGGAGGGGCTGCAGGTGACGCAGTGGCTGGAAAAAACTGAGTCAGAAAGGAGCGTTGAGAAGTAGGGGGGTGGCGGGAGGAGCCGCAGGGGACGCAGCGGCGGTAAATACGGAGTCAGAAACAACGTGAGGCAATCAAAATGCGGAGTGGAGGTGGCTCTGGATGCGGAGCGGGGAGCGACCTACCTGCAGAAGCAGGGTCAAAGGTTGCTCCCTGCTATTGCGCCTCGGCTGCCATAAGAGGAGGGGAGGGTGGGAGTGGCAGCTGGGAGGCAGGAGGGCCTGGCATATGAGAGGGCTGAAGGGAGGGGCCACAGGGGATACAGCGGCGGGAAAAAACAGAGTCAGAAAGGAGCAGTGAGAAGGAGGGGGGAGGCGGGAGGGGCCGAAGGGTACGCAGCAGCGGGAAGAACGGAGTCAGAAATAACAGGAGGCAACCAGAATGCAGAGTGGAGGCGCCGCGGGATACGGAGCGGGGAGCGACCTACCTGCAGATGCAGGGTCAAAGGTTGCACTGTCGGACATAGAAACAATGGCTTTGCAGGAGCAACTGGAAGCAAAGCCAGAAAAGAACAGTGCTGAAGGACCGGAAGAGGAACAGATGCTCCGACATCTTCGAGGGCCAACTGAAGCTGAAGAAGATGATGGGAACTGCCCCTTCAGTGTGACCCAGAGTAGGAGACAATGGAAAAGAAGCAACCCGAAGCAAACTAGGAGACGACTCGGGAGGCTGTTTGCCGTGGAGCTGCATCTTCCTGCCGCGCTTCAGAAGAAGCATGGCTCCGTCAGGTGTGTGGCCAGGTGCGGGGACTGGGAAGGACACTTGCAGCTATCCGACTGCCCCAGTAGTTCTAACAAAGAGAAAAAAAATCACTAGGTGGAAAATACATTTCTTTATATTTTTCCTCCCAGACCTAAAAGTGAAATAAACTTTACCCCCCCCCACAATATCCCCCCCTTGATCTTTCAGTGCACACTCATGGTGTTTCTGGTGATCGTATCAATCTAAGAAGGAGAAGCAAATACTCATTACTAATTACTGTGCTTCTTTCGAGATAACGGCAAACAGACCTCCTCCTTGAAACCTAGAAGAAAGAAGAAAAAAGATCAAGCATTAATCTTCATCTGATTTTATGTTGAGCTACCTTGAGAATAATAAATATAAAAAGTGCAATTCCTAACTAGAATACGACTAATTCCTGAGTAGCGCTGCCGAAACGTCACAGTTCCGAAAAGATCCCATCCTTCTTATTGGCAGGTAATCATGGACTGCCCATTTCCAGGTTCATGTCAATGCCTGCCATCTATTGCCAAGGCCTAAAATACAATCAGGGCCTTTGCAGGGCTTCCCAATCAGTAACACCTGTGAGTGTGGGTATCATGCAGTGGCCAACGCAAAGCATTGGGGTCCCCCTGCAGACTATTAGGAGGGGCTCACAAGTGTACCATATCTCACAGATATTAATTGGACTTGGGAGAAATGGGGGTCTATTTACAGTCTGGAGGTCCTCTGTACGGTTGGGGGGGGGCCCTGCCCCGCACCCCTGTGCTTATACTCTCTTCAGGCACCTAACTCTAAAATCCTAAAATATTTCAAGCATACATGCACAGATCACAGCTATGCCCTAAAACAAGTAAAAACCCTTATAACACCTATTCTGACAAGTTCCTGCTGTCCTGGAGTGTGCCTCCCTTCCACTCCTACAAACATATGGCCTGCCTCTTGATGAACTAACAAGGAACCCGTTCAGTCATCAAACACCAGTATAAACACAAGAAAAGGTTGATCCATATTTGTTTTTCTCATGTAAGCCTTGTTTGTTTTGCGTTTAATTCTCAAAAAGTGTACCTGTTATGGATTGGTTGGAGGATTCTGGTAGAGACAGCTGGTGAATCAGGAACTGAATGATGAGGCTGCGCAAGGGCCTCCTTTGATGAAATATACGTAGGCATATATGACGTGTGGGTGTGGTCCTCCTATATACCCAAGGACACAAAATGTATTTTTAAAGTGCAGATTCACGCCTTGGAGCATCTGGGCTTTGATAAAACAGATGTTTAATATCACCCAACACAATGATACTCATTACATTAACCTCTGGAGGACCTACATCTTATGAAACAAGGCCGCCTGCATATTTTTAAGGATAGGGGACTTGGATGTCCCATTAAAAAATAAAACAGGCCCAATGTTTGTAAGGCTGAAAGTGCAGTATGAGTTATCAAGTAATGCTCTCTGGTGTCTACTGTTTGCAGATAAATGGCACCTGTGTATATAATTATGTACCCATTAAAAAAAGCCTAATAATGTTATTTTGAAAAATGTATACCTATTCATGCATTTCAAACATTTGTAACACACTTAAAGTACAGCTTGCTGCCTCAGAGCACTTGGAGGCAGTTAGGGGCATATTTATACTTGTTTTGCACCGAATTTGCATAATTTATTTTACGCAAATTCAGTGCAAAACTAACTCTATATGTATACTTTGGTGCTAGACCCGTCTAGCACCAAAGTTATGGAGTTAAAGTAATTTTTTTGATGTGGAAACCCACCTTGCGTCAATGAGATGCAAGGTAGGTGTTCCCATACAAAAAATTACCCTATGGCCTTAGCGCCATATTTATCCCCCGTGCTGAAATCACGCATGGGGGGAGGAGGGGCCAAATAATGGTGCAATGCCTGCTTTGCACCATTTTTTAAAGCCTGGGTCAGGACAGGCGTTAGGGGACCTGTGGGCCTATTTCCATGGTGGAACACCATGGAATAAGCCCATAGGTGCCCTCCTCAGGCCCCAGGGACCCCCCCATCCACACCAGAGGGACAGAGGAGGATGGGGTACCCCATCCCAGGTAAGTATAGGTAAGTAATGGAAATGGGCCCCCTACATGGCACTGGGTGCAATGGCCATGCCCAGGGGACCCTGGTCCCCTGTTCTGACCATTGGGGTGGTGAGTATGACTCCTGTCTTTTCTAAGGCAGGAGTCATGTAGTATGGATGGTTTTGCATCAGAAAATGACACTAGGCTGGTTAGAGTAATTATTGCTCTAACATGCCTAATGTCATTTTTTGGTGCAAAACCCCCTTCTCCCATACCGCCACCCCCACTGCCTAAAGTCTACCCTTTGCGCCGGCTTGCACCATTCCATAAATATGGTGCCTGGCGCACAAGAATGGTGCAAGCCGGAGGAAAACTTTTTGATGCAAAACGGTGTTAGTGCAGTTTTGCACCAAAAAGTATAAATATGCCCCTGAGGATGGTGACAGAGCAGGGGGCCTCACATCCCCATTAAACTATGTATGCATTTTGGGAGTATTATAAATTGTAATAATGTGCCTTAATCCTTCTTGCAACATATGAATGTCTTAAAAGAGGATGCAGCTGTCCATGAGTAGACCCACTCCCTTCACTGGTCTCAGATGAATATTTTGCCATTTACTCACTCCTGTCACATCTCTCTTCTCTTCCGCAGCTGTGGTGTGGTGAATAAATTTATTGTCTTCCAACCATCAATCGGCTTCTGCTGCCACGGAGTGACCGGGAAGTTTATCAAGATCACTATCCCTAAACGAAAAGAGATGCTCACACTGTGTGAAGTGGTAGTCTACGGTCTTGATGGATTTGATATTCAGTGGATTAGAAGATGACCTCTGACCTCGGCTTCCCTTTTTCAATTAGGGAGTAGATGATGGAGACATCTCAGGTGGTGAACCTACACAAAATGTGTTTTTCCAACTTTTAGTTTTCCTTTCCTTAACCTCATATCAATAATTTTCAAGCATCAGGAGCCAGAACTAGGATTCAAGCTTTTATGTCATGAAGTCAATTTACAGAGGTATTTATGAGTAGGCTCTATGCGCTTTAAACTAAATTCTAATTATAGGTTTGGTTTTCTTGGCTTTCTTTTTTATTTTTCATTTTTATGGCACATGGAACATGAAGTTGTCGATACTTGTCTATATCCCCAACTATGGGGCCAGTTCACCCAATTAGGAGTCCTTGAATTAGTACCACAGGAGTACTGCTTTATGTACCTACAAATGCCTTTGCAAATCGGCCCCATGTTATGACATTACAGAGCATGGTTTTTTGAGTGAGGAATTTTCTGAAAGCGAAAGATAGGTAAATGGAGATAAAGATGTTTAGGCTAAAAGGGCATTCATCTGCTGCATGAAGAAGCATTACAGCTGCCCACTTTATGTTGATAGACTGTCCAACTATACAATTCTAGGCCTGATTTAGATATTGGCGGATAGAACACACCGTCACAAACGTGACAGATATCCCATCTACCGTACTACAATCTCCATAGGATATAATGGGATCGTAATACGACGGATGGAATTTCCATCATATTTGTGAAAGAGTATTCCCATCTGCCAAGATCTAAATCAGGCCCTCAGTCACACAATTCACATAACAATGGTAAACCAGAAACCATCTTCTGATTCTTCACCAAACCTAGTTATAAGTAAAAGGTGGATATATTTGATGGTATAATTCATCTATTTCCAATATTTATGTAAGATGGCGATAGCCTAGAGAAGCATCAGGGCACATAACATATTCCTTACGACCCTGTAAATAGTGTGGATGATTCAAGCAGTTAAGAGAGGTACATTTGCTAAATGGGAAGAGAACAGTGTAGGTATGTAGTAACTACAGATCCCTTATTTGGTATTCAGAAGATAGCTACATAATTATGAGTATGTGGGCGTTAACCTCTTGTTGATTGTGTATCCTTGGCATTCCACGATGAATGCAACTTCTGCTCACCCAGGTGTCACTTCAGAATGCCTACATTGCAAATGTTCCATTTCCACTTTTCTGCCTTGAAGAATTTACACTGAGTGACAGGAGGAGAATTTATGTATTGTTACAGGTGTAAATTACATCTCATCACTCCTCAAAATGTATGGAAATCAACTCTCTCTTCCTTTCACAGTCCAGCCAGTACCTAGTGATGACTGTTGTTATGGTAGTATGTGACTGCATTCCAAAACACTCCCTGGGATGCACAGGGTCCAACTGTCCTATAGGGCAATCAGGCAGTGCCTAATCGGTTGATAGGACACATCAGTGTGTAGGTTGGTTTTCTATCAGTTTTGGGCTGGTTTTATGGCCAAGTAGGCTGTTTTTCACTGTTTATTTTCCATATATAACCACATTTTTCACTATAAGCTTCACTAATGTGGGCTACTTTTGTTTTGGTCCCTGGGCCAATATTTTGTCCCAGTCCGTCCCTGGGAACGCAATGACGAGGGGATGGAGCTGCAGCTAACAGCTTTTCCTAATGCTGGGGTGTGTACAGACTACAGATCATAAACAACTCATCAAAGTTCCAACAACAGCAGGTACTGACAAAGTCACACCACATTTAACAAGGATGCTGTTAAGTTTACTGGACTACATACACAAGGTACAACAATTACCTTGGTTGAAAAGCAAAGTAGTAGTTCCCCTTCGTCTGAGGATAGATCTTTATCTGGGGAGCAGGCAACTATGAATCTTTCAAAGCAAGAAAAAGATTAAAGATCAATGTGAGGATGGTATTGGTTCTGATTCAGTATTGTGTGAAGTGCGTAATGTAATTAGCAGTTGGCGCTCAAAAAGAAATCTAAATGATTGTGTGAACGTTTTGTGGGAAATGAACTATGAATGTCATGGGAAGATTACACATTTTTAATGAGTTGTACCAGAGTAGTTCCTTCCATGAAATTGATGGAAAGAATCTTGGAAAATTAACCACAAAAGTTATTTAGGAATAATTAGCAATTAAAGAAGGATAAAATCACAGTGGCCCCATATAAATTCTGATTCTGAAAGAATTGTCAGAAATTGTTTTGAAAATTCTAATGCTGACCAGGCGCAAAATCGAAGTGAAATCAAATTTGAGAAGCGCAGGGCTACCCAACAGGGGTTTCCTAGGGCTAGCAGCAAAAGACCAGGGGCCATATTTATACTTTTTGACGCAAAACTGCGCTAACGCAGTTTTGCGCCCAAAAAAATAGCGCCGGCTAACGCCATTCTGAAGCGCCATGCGGGCGCCGTATTTATTGAATGGCGTTAGCCGGCGTTAGCCGACCGACGCTGCCAGGTGTGCGTGAAAAAAAACGACGTACACCAGGCAGCGCCGGCGTAGGGAAAAAATGGCGTTTGGGCATCCCAAAATGGGGCAAGTCAGGCTGAGGCAAAAAAATCGTCTTAACCCGATTTGCGCAATTTCTTTTTGGGCGCCCAGACGCCATTAACATGACTCCTGTCTTAGCAAAGACAGGAGTCATGCCCCCTTGCCCAATGGCCATGCCCAGGTGACTTATGTCCCCTGGGCATGGTCATTGGGCATAGTGGCATGTAGGGGGGGCACAAATCAGGCCCCCCTATGCCACAAAAAAAAATTAAAAAAAATACTTACCACAACTTACCTTTTCTTCCCTGGGATGGGTCCCTCCATCCTTGGGTGTCCTCCTGGGGTGGGCAAGGGTGGCAGGGGGTGTCCCTGGGGGCAGGGGAGGGCACCTCTGGGCTCATTCTGAGCCCACAGGTCCCTTAACGCCTGCCCTGACCCAGGCATTAAAAAGAGGTGCAAATGCGGGGTTTTTTGCCCCGCCCACTTCAGGGCGTCATTTTTGCCCGGGAGTCTAAATACCACGCACATGCCTGGGAGTCATTTTTTAAGACGGGAACGCCTACCTTGCATCTCATTAACGCAAGGAAGGTGTTCACGCCAAAAAATGACACAAACTCCATGGACTTTGGCGCTAGACGTGTCTAACGCCAAAGTATAAATATGGAGTTAGTTTTGCGTCGAATTTGCGTAAAAAAAAACGACGCAAATTCGGCGCAAACGGAGTATAATTATGCCCCCAGGAATCTCACCAAAGCTCAGAAAAGCCAAGTCTTAAGTAACTTCCAGAGCAAAGCATAAGTGTTGCTTAAGCGCAGTTCACCAGGTTAATTATTTCATAGCTTAGAATCTAATTAAGCAAAATAACTTGTCTAACTTTTTTGCTTGTTGGAATTATGGCTAGGTTTGAATTTCCAGTGTGTAGACTTTTCCTAGGGACATTCAGCTGTATTAAAGAGTGTATATATGTAGGGCCAAGTCAGTGATTACCTTTTCAAACATAGCACAGAGTCTTTAAAAATTGCTATGTTTAGCATTGGGGAGTCAATGTACATTTCAACAATACTTTGAAACTGATTCATGTTGTAGAACGTAGCACCACACTCTGTGCAGTCTGCATTCGTCTCAGCTGAGATAGGATAGTCCCCAAATATAATACATTTCCATAGTCCAGTCTTTATAGTATCAAGACCTGCAGTACAGTTTTTTGCACACCAGGAAGTAAGTGTCACAGGATCGTTCTCATTGATCCAAAACAAAATAAGGAAAACGAGCTGCATTACAAAAAAAAAAACTGCTTTATTTAAAAGCAGTTACAGACATGGTGGTCTACTGTCTCCAGCAGGCCACCATCCCTGTGAGTGCTGCGAGTCGCAAGGGGGTCGCAAATTGCGACCCACCTCATTAATATTAATTAATTTGCGAGTTGCAATTCAGGAAATTTGTACATCTGGCCCTAAATTCCAAACCCTGTGCAAACCTTTGCTAGCACAGGGATCTGAATTATACATTATGTAATTCATTTCCTATCCTAATAGTTTTCGTCTGGCAAAGCAAACCTGCCGAAATTTATCAAGAGAAAAGGTCCAGGCAAAAAGTAAAACATGCCAAATTTGGTGTATTAAACACTGATTGTTCGTGTTATGCCTCATTTTCAAGTTGAAAACTCTGACTTAGAGGTATATTCCCCACTTGCTAAATACCTCTCCCCGCATAATGGTATTTACTTTGTGAAAAACACCCCCTTGTATTCTGGCAAGCTTTTATTGAGGCCCACATAATGCACTGGACAAGGTTTCAAAGGAAATACCAGTCTTGGGATGAGCTAGAAATTGCATTAAAGGGTAACTTGAATGAAAATATGCAAAAGTATTAAATATTTAATGCAGTGTCTAATTTAAAAAAAAAAAAAATTGCCGGTGCCCAAAGACATTCTTTTAAACATGCGGCTGCTCCAATTAAATATGCAAACACGGAAAACTGAGGCAGCGTAATCCTGAAGCTGTCTAGGGCCTCTTAAATCCATTTAAAGCCACTCCCTGCCCCTTCAGCTCACTTTTGTAGCTTTCTGCTTTCTCCCATTGTGCCGCTTTTTCGTTTTTCGCTTCCTCCGTCTTTCCCATACGTGTCTTTTGCTCGCAGCAAATGCTTGAGGCAAAAGTATTAGCGCCGGCCCTCAAAAATAAGTGCCGGTGCTCTGCACCGGAAACAGCAAGCACAAATTAATCACTGACTTAATGGTCTTGATATTTTCACAGATAACAGCCCAGACTGGGAAATTTGCACCCCCAACTTCAATACTTCATTTGCATGCAAATGCATTTTAATCAGTCTTGCTGCTGCAGAAAACAATTTCAAATATTTATCTTTCCACGTTTGTAAATCCTCTAAATATTTGTAGAGTTTCCTCTCTGCACTATTCCCATGCCTCCAGCGGCCCTTGACATGCTTCTGGTTGGTGTCTGTCTCTATGGCTACAAATGGAGGTAACACTTCATGCTTTTAAGGTCTCTAACAATACCTTATAAACCACCACTGTTTTGGAAGGTGCAGCATGACATTTCACACTGCTTTGTTGCATCTCATCTTCCACACAAATTTATAAAATTTATAAAATTCTAAAGATTATGCCCCCAACTCCATCCATTGCTGTACCCATTTTTTATATTTGTAGCAGTTTTCTTTTAAACCTTCATGACTTTTCCCCTCAAAGTTAGCATCCTTCCTTTGCACAGACTACTGATAATAATGGTATCCACAGCCTGTGGTTTCCCCCCGAAGGAACAAAGAAATAGCCAAAATGATGTGGCAACATTGTGAGTGTTTTTGTAAAAATGCGAAAACTGAGTTGGGCAATAAGTGTGTGTTTGTGTTCTAGAAATTGCAATAATAAAATGTTTGCTATGCTTATGTCACCTTTCTCCCATCTTTCAACAAAGGTAAAGTGGGAAAAAATATTTTTTCACCACCCTTTTTGCATTTTACTAAGTGATAGTTATTATTTCAAATTTTGCTATTGTAACCCACTTGCAAATAGTGGTGGAAATAGTGTTTGATCTTGAGGGAACAGAGATTGTATAATTTTCAAATACAGTGCATTTAACATTTACGTGTAGGCCTCATAAGAAAGAAGAATGTAGATATTTGTATGAAACAGCCACAGTTACACATCTCTAGTTTTGATAAATGAAGCTGCATTTATTTTTTTCCTGTCAGCCAGTTCAAGAATGTGAAATGTAATTCACCAAGGTAAAGCTAGGCCAAAAGTCTAACTTTACTACTTTTTGGTATTGACAAAGGTAAATTTAGACCAAAAGTTTACCTTTGCTGGTAGTAAAGTCACTATTAGTAAGTTACCTTTGTGAATACAGAAAAGTAGTAAAGTAAGACTTTTGGTCTACGTTAAAGTTTTGCTCGAACTTTACCTTTGTGAATACCGAAGAGTAGTAAAGTTAGACTTTTAGTCTACGTTAAACTTATGGTCTAACTTTACCTTTGTGAATACCGGGAAGTAGTAAAGTTAGACCTTTGGTGTAAGTTAGACTTTTGAAATAACTTTACCTTTGTGAATCAGGCCGTATATTGGAAAAGAATGTTGGCCTGCTAGGCCCTGTGATGACAAGGCCTGTTTGTTGAACCTTGGTGGACTGTGTTTACTGTTCTTTTCTTTGTGCTCAGAACGCATTATGATGCAAGGCTGGCTACCAGAACAGCACTCATGAAATATCATGGCACGCTAGCTGAAGCAATATGTATTAAGAAATGTACTATCCTGTGTATGTGCGACTAATGAAGAGTGGAAGATTCCAGTTTACAATGTGAGGCACGTAGACCACATTTTGTAACTCCTTTTTTTTGTTACTCCTTTTACTATATTTTACTTGACCTTATGGACTGATGTTGGGAAATATTAATGGTAATACTTTCCGTAATGTTCAAGAAATAATGACATGCTATTTGGGATAATAAATGAGATGCATAAACATGCCTCTTAGTTTGCAGAAATAAAAGATCATGTGTGACTTTCTGAATTTAGACTGCTCAGACTTGGCCTCTTAAGCCAGTAGTCTCCGTGCACGTAAATAAAATATTTTTCTCTACTCTTACTGAGCTGGTGGGTCTTTGGATTTTTCCTGAACCTGAAAAGCTTCGACGCTAAAGGTGTTCACATAGACTGTTTGTGGTATTGTTCCCCAGAGAAGAGACAAAGGAATGTTCCTTTCCCATGAAACTTTGTAAGCTGATTGGTTGACTGAAGATTGGAAGACGAAACATGTTGTAAAAGCTTAAGATTGCAATGTTAATAAAAATATGTGTTTCTGGTGTAGGTCAGATCCACACACACACTCACACTTACACATTGCCCCTTACCCGGCGTATGCAATATGAAACTAGGCACTTACACTTTCTTGGTATTTTTTAGATTATCTTCATCTGTCACTAGGCAAGCCTCTTAGCGCCAAGAAACCTATAGTGAACATGCGCTTAAAAAGTCAGTTTAACATAGCATGACATAACATAAAATATAACATATTAGTAAGTGAAACATGGACATCTGGAGTGAATGTCAAGATATTTTTGACTTATTTACACCATCACTGACAATAACTTTTGAATGTAGGAATACTGCGCAATGGAAGGTGTGAATGTTCTGCCACTTTCAAGTCTGTCCGTGAAACACCCCCACTTCAATAGTCATTGGGGAATGAGGTTTTTGAAGCGTATTTTGAAGGTTTTGAATGAGATGTCTCTACCAAGAAGAAAGCATTATTGGTATCTGATTTAGATCCAGAAGGAGAAATATTTTGAAAACTGTCCCTCTACATACAGTTTGTGTACATGTTGCTGATGCAGGTGATGCTGTCGACTTATGCCACTATGTCAAAAACTTTGTACAAGTAATTTATTTGTGACTTCTCGCATTAAGAAGGAAGAAGCAGCAAGGAGTGTCACATTGCAATTTCTCAGGCACAAAGGAAATTAATTAAATGAAATGCAAGATAATGTGGAATATGTCAATCAATACATCAATAATGTCATCAATATTTATTACAACAATGCATTTCACTTTAGTCAAAGACATTAATCAACTCAAGACGCCACCATGACCTTGCAGTCATGAATAACCATACCAGTTTAATAGAATTTTCGGAGGTTTATTCCCCATTGATTACAATTCTAAAAGCAAGTGTGTTAATCTCAAAAGTAAAACACTCAATAACATTGTCATAATTTGGCAACTCGAATAAGACTTCATCAAAGCAAGGAACGCAACTATTAGAATATAACACAGCGTCAACATAGATCAACTTCAGCAGAGTGTCATTAACGCGTCAGTTCAACAAAACATAGATTCAGTCATTTGTCTATTTGCGTCAGTTTAGTGAACCCCTGTCCTAACCACTGATTAGCATGGGCATGTTGGGCTTCATGCAAAACAATTTGGAACACCAATTTGGAAAACATCTAAACTATGGTCCCTATCAAAAGTAAGCAGTTGGTACCTAGAAAGGAAAAGCAAACAGACAATCACAATTTCATTGTCACATAGTTACCCTCCAAGGTTTGCGTCAGCACTCAGGTTCAGTCTTCGTCTTCAGGACATCAGTTGATTCGCCATCAGTCAGAGACTCAGCTCTCGAGAAAAAGGGGGCACTTCCCTCATAAGGAGGTAAAGTGTAAATGGGCAATCTAAGGAAGAGGATGGTTTAAGTAAAACCAATAAGTCACCAAACAGAGTGACAAAGTTTTTGGATCAAGTCAATAGCATTTCCCTAACCAATCTAAATGGCTCTCCGTGTCATAGGTTTTTATCCCTTTTTCTTTGTACATTCCCCTAAAACTTGATTGGACAAATGTTGCACCCCACTATCTTTAGCCAATTAAAAACAGATGATGTCATTAAGGGCCTGATGTATGAAATTTTTTTGCACTCGCAAACGGTGAGAATCGCTAAATTCGGCCGTTTGCGAGTGCAAAAAAGTGGTCTGCGATGGATGAAAGGCATTCGCAGACCACAAATAAGAAATCGCAAAAATTGAGATTTCTTGCGTTGCGACCTGGTTTTGTGAGTCGCAATTTGCGATTCGCAAAATCCAAATCGCAAGGAGATGCTGCAAAAAATCGCAAATTGCGACTTTTCGCAGAATGGCATTTTGCACATGCAAAATACCATTAAAAGAAACCAGGTGGTAACCTGGTGCAAAATTTTAAAATGCATTTAAAATGCATTTTTAAATAGTACATGTAAAGCACACATGCCCTTTTGGCATGTGTGCACCTTACATGCCCCCAAAAATGTTTTTGCGGTGCTGCAGAGGGGGCCTTGGCCCCCAGCATCCTGGGGTTCTGCATTTCCAAAACTGCGATTTCTGGTTCAGAAATCACAATTTTGGGAATGCAAAAAATTTGCAGATATGGGCCAACAGGCCCATAGCTGCGAATGGGCCCGGTATCGCAATTTGCGATTCGGTAATAGCATTTGCAATTTTTAAGAAATCGCTATAACCGATTCGCAAATGTGATACATGGCACTTTGCGAGTCGGAAATAGCGATTTCTTAAAAATCGCTATTTCCGAATCGCAAAGGGCTGTGATGATACATCTGGCCTTAAATCTTTCACCCTGCATTAGTTCTCAAGCAGTTTATTGGTCCATATGATTGACGTCTTCAGAGGTAGAACTTCAGGTATGATTTCATCCTTCTGTAATTCTTTGCACATCTTCGGTCAGTTCGGTTTGGTTTGGGCGACCTTGTACATTATACTAATCTACTAATACATTATACTAATCTACACTGTTGCTTTTAGCTAGTACATTTCTGCAAGCAATATGAATTTCATGAGAACGGATCTACTATAGTTACATTCAGCTTCTAGTTTGAGGAAAAAAACAAGAGTTCATGTCCTTTTTTGAGTCAGCACACTGCATGTTAGAAAAACACATTTAATATGAGAGCCAGGCAGCTAGGCCTCCACTCATGCTAACTAATGCCTGCAAGATTGATTAGCAAAACTTTAATAACAGAATCATTAATAATTAGTATAAAACCATTCATTAACTTAACATTTCATCAACATTAGTCATTTTCATTAGTCTCCGTATTTATTGACGGCCACTCGTTGTGGGCACATTTCAAGTGCACGTTTGAGCAAAATATACTAATACAGTTTCTATGCGGCATTATTACACATTAGTTCATAAACATTTCATGCTAATATAAATTATATAAACTACGCTCTCTCAGAGGCTTGCAGACATGTGCAACCATCAGGATTTGAATAATGAAATCATCGGGGACGAACTGATTGAGAATACCAATAATAAAAAAAATCAAAAGAGATTGTTATCCACAGAGGAAATTTTTGTTACTGCGAGTCCAGCATCACTCAAGGAACTACATATTCAAAATGCCGTTTAAAAAATATAAAACTGGTTTGTCAAAACGTAACAACCAAGCAGCCGAAGTGATCAATGTAACCGGTAAAAGTGCACAGCTTAGTTTCTAAGCTGACTCCCACTGAAAAGACTGGAGACTATTTTAATAGAAATGCGGTAGAAAATCACACACTGGAAATTATAAATTGTTCCCAGCCAGGGTGCAAAATTGTCTCAAGTGTGGTAGGAAGGGTCGTTTCTCATATTTGTAGTGCTCACCAACTAATTCCCATATCCATGGTGGAAGAGGACGAAAATGTTGAAGTGTTAAGTGTGACTGACAATGTTAACGATATGTGTGGCCGTGCATTGTGTCAAGCCAGATTAGTGCATAAAGAACGGAGGAAAATGCATTTTTGTCCCCTACTAGAGAAAGTTCATTATCGAACAATGGCTGATTCAGGGTCACAATCCACCTTAAGTTTGAAAAAATCTTACGTAACGCTAGAGGATTGTAAAAGGAAAATGTTTGTGTACAGGGCAAAATAGATAAAAGTGGCAGGTGAATGTGATGCAGTACTGGATGTTGATGGCAGAATTATCAATTCCAGGATGGGACAGTCATCCCCAAAAGGCTCTCCCAAGAAAGAGACTCCTCGAAGTTACTCAGGTGGAGAGACCTCAAAGTATTTAGTGTAGGGATAAGCAGAGCTGAAGGGCCCTGCGTTCTTAACCCACACTGCCAGTTACCCCCTTGTATAAAGGTAAAAGGAGTATGCTATTGGCATGTAGGGAGTTACCACACAAAAACAGAACAACTCAACACACCCTGATCAGAGTTAAACATTGCGGAAACCCTACATTATCAGAGAGTCATTCAAAGTCACAATATGCATCACACTTTTCAGCCATAATATCCAAATCGACAATAGTTTTCCAGTTGCAGAAGATGAGACCGCGCGTCTTCTCCAATCTGGCCTTTTCAGGCAACTGTATCCTGAGAAACAGTTTTAAAACATTGGCTTCTGAGGTAAGTATTTCCAGAGACGTTAGTCCTACAAAAGCAAGGAACCAGTTCTGCAGGAACCAGGAAGTAATCCTGCAAAGGTCAGAACGTGTTTCACAGTTAACCTTTGCTTCTTCAGGGCTGCAGGAGCAATAATCACAATGTGTCACTAAAAGCACATACAATCTCCAGCACATTGCATCAACCCACTGTCAGTAGCAGCCGAGAAGCTTGTTTTGCATGATTGACACTGGTAAAAAACATAAGGAATACAAATTAAAACAAAATAAACAAACAACCAAACACATTAGAATTGCAAACAAACCTGTCTTCATGACCCCAAGTAAGTGAGTGTCCCAGCGCAAATACAAGAGGACAAGAAATGCCTTTGGCCAAACGGCCCAGCCATGATTTATTTAATTCAGTTAATAGTTTGTGCAGTTTTAAACGTCCATTTCGACCTTGCACTAAACACCATTTGACAGGCCTAAGCTTTTGTTTTATTCCTTATAAGTAACTCTAAGGCAGGCCGTAAAGGCTTAGAGGGCAGGATGCATTGTATTTAAAAGGTAGGAAATGTATACTTAAGTTTTACATGTACTGGCCATGAAAAACCTCTAAAGTTATTTTTCACTGTCCCAACAATGCCTTACCTCCTTTTATTCAATAAGTGTTAACTTTAGGTTGGGAGCAGATAAAGATATGCTGTTTACACTCAAATGAGTTGTACTTTAAAATTCTCTTTAATGGTGAAGTCAAATTTAAATTATAATTCAGAAAATGCCACCTTTAGAAAGTTGCTATTTTCATGTCCCAACTAACTGTGTCTGTTTGCCACTGTCCTGGATCACATAACTGTGTATGGCTCTGCTGTTGGTGTTTCCAGGCAGTGAGACAAAGGGGGCTTACATGTGGACAGGATAAGCCATCCTGCCAGGAACGCTAAACTCCAGAAACGTCTGCAGCGAATTCAAAACGCCTCCGCCCGCCTCATCCTCGACATACCCCGCAACAGCCACATCTCCGCCCACCTGAGACACTTGCACTGGCTTTCCGTCAACAAAAGGATCACCTTCCGGCTCCTCACCCACGCACACAAAGCCCTCCACAACAAGGGACCTGAATACCTCAACCGTCGCCTCAGTTTCTACACGCCCACCCGTCAACTTCGCTCCGCCAACTTCGCACTCGCCGCCGTCCCTCGCATCCGCCGCACCACGGCAGGTGGGAAATCCTTCTCCTACCTGACGGCCAAGACATGGAATTCCCTCCCCACCAACCGCAGGACCACCCAGGACCACCGCGCATTCCGGAGGCCACTCAAGACCTGGCTCTTCGAGCAGCAGTAACCCCCTCCCCCTAGCGCCTTGAGACCCTCATGGGTGAGTAGCGCGCTTTATAAATGTTTTTGATTTGATTTGATTATACCAAGCCTCAAATGTACTTCAACGTTTCAAAGGGCTTTGCCTACAGCACACACAAAGGAACCTGACACCACACCTACCCTGCCTTCTATCACCTTAGACAATTTGAAGCCTGACCAAGGAATGGGAAGAACTGACCAGAATCAGTGTTGGGGGTAGGTCCGGGAATTCCTCCACACGAAACCTGGTACCAGATATTAAAAGAGAACACTCGGAACTACTTATCCTAGCACTCTTGGACCTGTTGAAGATTCGAGGGAAAGACTGTCCTGGTGCCCAAAGGCTTGACCTGCTGCTTGAAGGACTTCTCTGTTGTCTGAAGAAGAAAGTTTGGACCTGTTTGCCTTAATCCCAGGCTACCCAAAGTGACTCCAAGGGTCATTCGTCTGACCTCCTATATTAACTACAGGTACACAACAAGCTTTCAGTAGCCTCCCTACAACTGCCCAGCTGACCAGTATAGGAAACTGGGTTATTTGCAGATGTCCCTCCCCCTTTTTGCCCCTATTTAGTCTACTGGTGCTGTCATTTTTTATCTTAAAGTGCGCTGAGGCCTGCTAATCAGACCTCAGTGCCAGTGCTCTTTCCAATGAAATGTACTGTGATGCGGTAAACCCAATTGGCAAAGGCTTTACACCCCTGTAAGGCCCTTGTAAATGATACCAGTGGTATCCAGGGGAGGAATGGTAAAGGAGTCACCAGGGTTGCAGCACTGATGGTGCCACTCTGCTTGACCCAAGTAAAAGCAAAGCCTGCACAAGCAGCTTGTCTGCTCAAGTTTGACTCTGCCCACACTAAGTGCAGGCAGAGCTCCTTCACTGCCCATAGTACAGTTCAGTCAGCCCTAAGGTAGTCTTCTTATAGCCCAGGAGGCAAGGTGCAATGTGTTTTGAGTGAGGACATATATACGCAAGCATATATGACCCTGTGATAGAATTTAAAATTTCAATGTTACTGCAAGTGACCGACTATCGATAGGCTGGCACCCGGGCAAATCCCAGATGCCATGCTCCATGATTACCCAACCGATTTACCCTGTATTCGGTGTCAAACACTGTGCATTTTAACCCTGAACATGATTATCTTGCCCAGGATTAGCTAGCATGTACTCTAGTGGCATCCTTAAAAGATTCCCACTAAGTTGCCAAGTTTCTCTTGATTAGGAAGGCTTCCCTGAGGCATTTGCCACCAAGACAAGAATCTGCCCTCCTGCTGGTTGTGCTAGCACTTCTTCCAGGATGGAGACAAAGGACCTGGGCAGGTAGGAGGTCAAACCTCCACCCTTCCAGGATGGCTAGTGCTTACAGTAATCAAGGTGGGAAGCCTCAAAGGCTTTTACTGCCCTTGATATGTAATCCCTTGTCCTCCCCTACTCGAAGACAAAGCCCTTCCAGGCTGACAGGTGGGAAAATTAGTTATTAAGGAGGCGTACACCTCCAAGAGGCTAGCCACTCTTTTAGGGTGGGATAGGAGGTCTGTACAGCAGAGGAAAGGTCCTGCCATTTTGGCAAACCTTGAAATGAGGGGGTTCTGGGTAGAAAAGTGAGGTACACCCTCAGGAAGTCATCACCTCAGGGCCAGACTAGCTGCAGGGACCAGTAGGCCATTGGTCACTGTCCTTTACACCCTTCGGTGGTCATTACAACCCTGGCGGACGGTGTTAAAGCGGCGGTAAAACCGCCAACAGGCCGGCAGTAAAAGTTTTGGAATTATGACCGTGGTGGAAACCGCCAACAAAGACAGCCACTTTAACACTCCGACCGCCACGGCGGTACAGACAAACAGCGCGGCGGTTACCGCCAACAGACAGGCGTAGGACAATGTACCGCCCACAGTATCACAACCTACCAATCCGCCACCTTTTCCGGGGCGGATTAACTGCGGATAAAAACACAGCGGAAACAGCCATTTCAAAGGGAAAACGCTCACCTCTACACACTCCACGAGGAACAACAACACCATGGAGCCGGAACTCCATATTCTGCCAGCGATAGTCTTCCTGCTCCTATATGAGGATCATCAACTGCACCTACGACATAGGGGAGGGGGAAGGCAAAAACACAGGGACACGCACAACCAACATCCCAACCCCCACCCCGACCCTCACCCACTACAACACACACAACAATGCATATCTATACTTTACGGTAACACCCCACAAACCCCCCCCGAAGAATGCAAAGACAAAACGAAATGAGTTGAACCATTGTAATATATCAAAATACAGTAACCAAATATATACATATATATATATATATATATATACACATTAAACAAAAAATACACAACGATTAGTAGTGCAGGTAATGCAACATTCATTGTCCGTGGACCACTGGGCCCAAAATGCATGGGCGAGGCCCACACAAGATACCTGATCAAAACGGAGAGAACACTGCAGGAGCATCAGATAGAAATACAACAGGCACCTCAGGGGGAAGGAAAGGGGGGGCACCTCAGCCGAATGAGTGCACCACGCCAGATCCACGAGGGGGCTCCATGCCCATTGATGTATCCTGGGGAGTGCAAAGCCACAGTCTCTCAAGTCTCTACAGTGGGTGGGTTGCCCACTGTACCATCCTGGGGAGTGCAAAGCCACAGTCTCTCAAGTCTTTCCAGTAGGTGGTTTGCCCACTGTACCATCCTGGGAGTGCAAAGCCAAAGTCTCTCAAATGGATGCCTGTCTCCGCTGGTTCTGGAGGGGGACTGGTGCCCAGAGTGCTTCATCCTGTGCAGGACAGACGGAGTGGATGCAAGTCTCCACTGGTTCTGGAGGGGGACTGGTGCCCACAGTGCATCACTGTAGGAGGCTGGACTGGCTTGTAGTGAGTACCAAGGGGTACTTACACCTTGCACCAGGCCCAGGTGTCCCTTATTAGTGTAGAGGGGTGTCTAGCAGCTTAGGCTGATAAAAAAGGTAGCTAAGCAGAGCAGCTTAGGCTGAACTAGAAGACGAGTGAAGCTCCTACAGTACCACCAGTGTCATAATCACAATATCATAAGAAAACACAATACACAGATATACTAAAAATAAAGGTACTTTATTTTTATGACAATATGCCAAAAGTATCTCAGTGAGTACCCTCAGTATGAGGATAGCAAATATACACAAGATAAATGTACACAATACCAAAATATGCATTAATAGCTATAGAAAACAGTGCAAACAATGTATAGTCACAATAGAATGCAATGGGGGCACATTGGGATAGGGGCAACACAAACCATATACTCTAGAAGTGGAATGCGAATCACGAATGGACCCCAAACCTATGTGACCTTGTAGAGGGTCGCTGGGACTGTAAGAAAACAGTGAGGGTTAGAAAAATAGCCCAACCCAAGACCTAGAAAAGTGGGTGCAAAGTGCACCTAAGTTCCCCAAAGAGCACAGAAGTCGTGATAGGGGAATTCTGCCAGAAACAACAACACCAGCAATGCAACAACGATGGATTTCCTGACGAGAGTACCAGTGGAACAAGGGGACCAAGTCCAAGAGTCACGAGCAAGTCGGGAGTGGGCAGATGCCCAGGAAATGCCAGCTGTGGGTGCAAAGAAGCTGCCACCGGATGGTAGAAGCTGAGGATTCTGCAAGAATGACAAGGGCTAGAAACTTCCCCTTTGGAGGATGGATGTCCCACGTTGTGAAGAGTCGTGCAGAAGTGCTTCTGTGCAGAAAGACCGCCAACAAGCCTTGCTAGCTGCAAAGGTCGTGGTTAGGGTTCTTGGATGCTACTGTGGCCCAGGAGGGACCAGGATATCACCAATTGCATGAGGAGACAGAGGGGGCATCCAGCAAGACAAAGAGCCCACTCAGAAGCAGGCAGCACCCGCAGAAGTGCCGGAACAGGCACTACGAAGTGAAGTGAACCGGAGCTCACCCGAAGTTGCACAAGAGGGTCCCACGAAGCCGGAGGACAACTCAGGAGGTTGTGCAATGCAGGTTAGAGTGCCAGGGACCCAGGTTTGGCTGTGTACAAAGGAAATCCTGGAAGACTGCACAGGAGCCGGAGTAGCTGCAAAACACGCGGTTCCCAGCAATGCAGTCTAGCGTGGTGAGGCAAGGACTTACCTCCACCAAACTTGGACTGAAGAGTCACTGGACTGTGGGAGTCCCTTGGACAGAGTTACTGAGTTCAAGGGACCTCGCTCGTTGTGCTGAGAGGAGACCCAGAGGACCGGTGAAGCAGTTCTTTGGTACCTGCGGTTGCAGGGGGAAGATTCCGTCGACCCACTGGAGATTTCTTTAGAGCTTCTAGTGCAGAGAGGAGGCATACTACCCCCACAGCATGCACCACCAGGAAAATAGTCAAGAAGGCGGCAAGATCAGCGTTACAAGGTCGCAGTAGTCGTCTTTGCTACTTTGTTGCAGTTTGTTCAGGCTTCCAGCGCGGTCAGCAGTCGATTCCTTGGCAGAAGGTGAAGAGAGAGATGCAGATGAACTCTGATGAGCTCTTGCATTCGTTATCTAAGGAATTCCCCAAAGCAGAGGCCCAAAATAGCCAGAAAAGGAGGTTTGGCTACTTAGGAGAGAGGATAGGCTAGCAACACCTGAAGGAGCCTTTCAGAAGGAGTCTCTGACGTCACCTGCTGGCCCTGGCCACTCAGAGCAGTCCAGGGTGCCAGCAGCACCTCTGTTTCCAAGATGGCAGAGGTCTGGAGCACACTGGAGGAGCTCTGGGCACCTCCCAGGGGAGGTGCAGGTCAGGGGAGTGGTCACTCCCCTTTCCTTTGTCCAGTTTCGCGCCAGAGCAGGGCTGGGGGATCCCTGAACCGGTGTAGACTGGCTTATGCAGAAATGGGCACCATCTGTGCCCATGAAAGCATTTCCAGAGGCTGGGGGAGGCTACTCCTCCCTTGCCTTAACACCTTTTTCCAAAGGGAGAGGGTGTAACACCCTCTCTCTGAGGAAGTCCTTTGTTCTGCCTTCCTGGGCCAAGCCTGGCTGGACCCCAGGAGGGCAGAAACCTGTCTGAGGGGTTGGCAGCAGAAGCAGCTGCAGTGAAACCCCAGAAAAGGCAGTTTGGCAGTACCCGGGTCTGTGCTAGAGACCCGGGGGATCATGGGATTGTCTCACCAATGGCAGAATGGCATTGGGGGGGGCAATTCCATGATCTTAGACATGTTACATGGCCATGTTCGGAGTTACCATTGTGAAGCTATACATAGGTAGTGACCTATGTATAGTGCACGCGTGTAATGGTGTCCCCGCACTCACAAAGTCTGGGGAATTGGCCCTGAACATTGTGGGGGCACCTTGGCTAGTGCCAGGGTGCCCACACACGAAGTAACTTAGCACCCAACCTTTACCAGGTAAAGGTTAGACATATAGGTGACTTATAAGTTACTTAAGTGCAGTGGTAAATGGCTGTGAAATAACGTGGACGTTATTTCACTCACGCTGCAGTGGCAGGCCTGTGTAAGAATTGTCAGAGCTCCCTATGGGTGGCAAAAGAAATGCTGCAGCCCATAGGGATCTCCTGGAACCCCAATACCCTGGGTACCTCAGTACCATATACTAGGGAATTATAAGGGTGTTCCAGTATGCCAATGTAAATTGGTGAAATTGTTCACTAGCCTGTTAGTGACAATTTGTACAGAGAGAGCATAACCACTGAGGTTCTGGTTAGCAGAGCCTCAGTGAGACAGGCATCACACAGGGAACACATACATATAGGTCACAAACTTATGAGCACTGGGGTCCTGACTAGCAGGGTCCCAGTGACACATAACAAACATACTAAAAACATAGGGTTTTCACTATGAGCACTGGGCCCTGGCTAGCAGGATCCCAGTGAGACAGTGAAAACACCCTGACAATCACTCACAAACAGGCCAAAAGTGGGGGTAACAAGGCTAGAAAGAGGCTACTTTCTCACAATCACTCACCCCGTGAAGGTCCCTGTCGCATCACTGCCCCTGCCACTCATGGGCTAGCGGTGCTTGAGTTGGCGGTCCTTGCCCTGTTCAGCGGTGCTTGCCCTGTTCAGTGGTGCTTGAGTTGGCGGTCCTTGCCCTGTTCAGCGGTGCTTGCCCTGTTCAGCGGTGATTGACTTGGCGGTCCTTGCCCTGTTCATCGGTACTTGCCCTGTTCAGCGGTGATTGACTTGGAGGTCCTTGCCCTGTTCAGCGGAGCTTGCCCTGTTCAGCGGTGATTGACTTGGCGGTCCTTGCCCTGTTCAGCGGTGCTTGCCCTGTTAAGAGGTCCTTGCGTTGCCAGTGTCAGACCGGTTCAGCAGTGCATTCCATGGCAGTCTTTGCCCTGTTCAGCGGTCCCTGGCCTGTTCAGCGGTGCTTGGGTTGCCAGTGTCAAAACTGTTCAGCGGTGCATTCCATGGCGGTCTTTTCCCTGTTCAGCGGTCCCTGGCCTGTTCAGCGGTGCTTGCGTTGCCAGTGTCAGACCTGTTCACCAGTGCATTCCATGGCGGTCTTTGCGCTGTTCAGCGGTCCCTGGCCTGTTCAGCGGTGCTTGCCAAGGCGGTCCTTCATTGCCAGCAGGGCTGTGGCTGGCGGTCCTTCATGGGTCAGCTGGGCTGTGGCTTGCAGGGCCCTCCTGGCCAGCTGGGCTGTGGCTGGCGGTGGCCTCCTGGCCAGTGACTCTGGGGCTGGCGGTGGCCTCCTGGCCAGTGACGATGGGGCTGGCATCCTGGCCTGTGACTCTGGCGGTGGCCTCCTGGCCAGTGACGATGGGGCTGGCCTCCTGGGCAGTGACTCTGGCGGTGGCCTCCTGGCCAGTGACGATGGGGCTGGTGGTGGCCTCCTGGGCAGCGGGGATGATGGCGGTCCTCTCCGCCATGCTGCTCCTTCCAGACTTTGGAGATTTCTTCTGCCCCTTCCCCACCTTGGGAGGAGTCACAGCTGAGTCGACACTCCCCCTGGGACCCTTGTGAGCAGCTTTGCTGGCTGGAGTCTTCCCCCTCTCCCGCCGGGCACTGTCCAACTTCTGGTGCTTCACGGGGGGGACTGGCTGTGCTGTGGCTCCGTGCCACACTGGCTGTCCTTGTGGCCGGTGCACTCCACATACCTGTAACAACAGGCACCACTGGTCCTGGATATTTTTTGGCTGAGGTGCTAGTACGGGACCTATGAGTTGGAGGGGGGGGTGGTGGGAAATAGGTTAAGGGGGGCCAGGAAAAGTTTTTTGGAGACACTGGGACTGGTAGATGGAGGGGGTTTGGGAGTGGAGGAAGAGGTGGTGGTTGTAGGAGGTGTACATTTTGTAGATTTGGGTGCAGGTGCATGGGCTGGACGCTGTCGTGAGGTGGATGGCTGTTGGGTGAGTGTGTGCCTGCGTTTGTGTATCTTCGGAGGGGGCATCACAGACACACTGGGAGAGGACACAGGGGACGTGTAAATGGGAGTGGGGTGGTGAGTGCACGTGAGCGGGGTGTGGTGGTGGGTGTGCTGGTGCGGGACATAGTGGCTGTAGTGGTAGTGCATGCAGGTGTGAGTGTAGACGAGACTGGGAGGGAGGAGGGAGACGACGAGGAGGAGGACACAGTGGAGGCAGTGGATGTTGGAGTGTCTGTATGTGTGTGATGCTTGCGTGAGTGCCTGTGGGATGTGTGGTGCTTATGTTTGCCTGAGCTTCCCTTGTGTGTTGACGTGTGTGCATGCTGGTCTGTAGGTGTGCTTGGGATAGGCTGAGGTACAGGGGATTGGGTTGGGGTGGAGGAAGTTGGAGGGGGGAGGCTGCCATCAGTGCTGAGGCCAGAGTTTTCAGGGTTCGATGAAGGGCAGCCTGACCAGAATGAATGCCCTCCAGGAATGCATTAGTGTGTTGCAATTCCCTTTCTACACCATGGATGGCATTCAAAATGGTAGACTGCCCATCAGTGAGGGACCTGAGGAGGTCAATGGCCTCCTCACTGAGGGCAGCATAGGTGACAGGGTCAGGGGCTGAGGTGCCTGGGGCGAAGGTGATGCCCACCCTCCTGGGTGAGCGGGCACGGGGCGAAGGCTGAGGGGCTGCTGGGAGGGCGGTGCTGGTAGGGGGGGTGGCGGCTGTACCTGTAGAAGTGGGGGGCACAGATTTTGCCGCCACCACAAGGGAGCTCCCATCGGAGGACAAGTCCGTGTCTCTGGTTGCAGATCCTGTGACCGCCGTGGTGCTCCCCTCGCCCACCGTCCCACTGGTGTATTCTGAGACGTGGTGTGGGCCTCCATGGCCATGTGGGATGCAGCTCCCTCGTGCTCCGGTGCCACTGTACCTCCGCCTGATGATGCTGATGCACACAAGAACAGGGAGATCACAAAAAGGGGGACGGCAACAGAAGAAAGATAGGCTGAGTGCATGGCTTACCGCTACCGTTGGCGGACAATACAGACACAGCAGCCCCCTGCACTACGTCACGCTGTTGGGCTCTACAGATGCAATTCCTGGGATATGGCCCACATGGCTATGGTCGACATCTGCACACATAGATGACACAGGGGCATGAATACCTGTACTTGGCACTCTACAGAAGTGGGGTGGGGTGCCACATGGCCTGCATTACGGAGGGGCCTAGCCTACGGAACTCGCCCTGGCCTAGGGAAACCCACAGCCCTCCTCCCTCACCCAGACACCTTCACTGCGCGCAAAGTCCGCTGAATTATGTTGTACTCACCCCCTTGTGTCTGCTGTGATGCCCTCAAGCGCCCATCCAACCAGGGAAGGCCACCGCCAGGATCTGGAACATCAGGGGGATCATGGTTCGACGGGCACCCCTCCCACGTTGGGAGGCCATCCCCAGCTGAGCCTCCGCTGTCTTCTTGCTCCAGCAGCGAATATCCTCCCATCTTTTCCGGCAGTGGGAGCTCCGTCTGTGGTGGACCCCCAGGGTCCCGACGTCCTTGGCGATGGCATGCCAAATATCCTTCTTCTGGTGGGCGCCGACCTACATGACATGTACAGCGGAAGAAGAGAAGTCATTAACAACTGCACCATGTAAGTGAGTGGCCCACATACCTACCCTTGCCATGTGGCACATGCATTCACAGTCCATCATGCATACAGAACTGTACCGCCTTCATTCTTGCAACCAGCCCTCTCCACACAGGCATAGCCCATACAACATGCTCCCTGTGTACTTACCTGTTGGTCTGGAGGACGGTAGAGTAGCGTGTACTGGGAAGGACCCCGTCTACGAGCTTCTCCAACTCCTCTGCAGTGAAGGCAGGGGCCCTTTCCCCAGACGCACGAGCCATTGTCTCTTCCAGACCGAGTTCACAGCAGCACTTGCAGTGTAGGTTCTCTCCTGTCGAAGATCAGGTATCGAGTGATTGAACAGATAGAAAATGGCGGTCTCGTCCGCGGCGGACGTGCGTACCATCACCGCCGGCGTACTTCGTCATTGGCTCCTGGGACCCATAGGGTCCAATGTTAACCAATGCAGCATTGCGCTGCGGTCTTCGACCGCCTACCTCGACGGTGTACAACGCCAGCGCAGTTACCTCACATCCCATTGTCCCACTTTAGAGGTCAGACAGCCGCTATTTCAGGGGCCTACATGCCCTAATTACCAACTGCGTCACACAGACCTAGGCCTTGTCGCACAACACAAATACATGCCACATTTTGTGTATGAAATGGTGTTCTGTGTAGACTGTGGGTACATACCTCTGAGTTGTTTGACTCTGTGGTCACTGTTGTCATTCCTAGGCACCGTCTGCTGGGACATGTGAGGAGATGGCAGAATCCTCCGGTGTACCGACCTCTGGTGGACCTGTCGACAATGGAGGAAAGACATTTGCTCATCACCTACAGGTTTGACCGTGCCACAATCCAGGAACTGTGTGCCCAGTTGGAGCCTGACCTGATCCCACCTCAAGTGCAGGTGCTGTCAGTGGTCCATTTCCTTGCAAGTGGGTCATTTCAAACAACAGTGGCCATGTAATCAGGGATGTCCCAGCCTATGTTTTCCAACGTGTTGTCCAGAGTGTTGTCTGCCCTGCTGAAACACAGACGGAGCTACATCGTTTTCCCTCAGGTGGAGGATTTGCCTACAGTTAAAGGTGACTTCTATGCCCTTGGACATATCCCCAACATAATCGGTGTGATTGATGGGACCCATGTAGCTCTGGTCCCCCCCACAGGAGTGAACAGGTGTACAGAAACCGGAAGAGTTATCATTCGATGAATGTACAGATGGAATGTTTGGCAGACCAGTACATCTCCCAGGTAAATGCTATGTTCCCTGGCTCAGTGTGTGGGTCCTACATCCTGTGGAATAGCAGCATCCCTTATGTGATGGGTCAACTCCAGAGGCACCGGGCGTGGCTATTAGGGGACTCTGGTTACCCCAACCTGTCATGGCTACTGACCCCAGTGAGGAATCCCAGGACCAGGGCAGAGGAACGCTACAATGAGGACCATGGGCGGACTAGGAGGGTGATCGAACGCACCTTCGGCCTCCTGAAGGCCAGGTTCAGGTGCCTGCATATGATAGGTGGATCCCTATTCTACTCACCAAAGAAGGTGTGCCAGATCATCGTGGCCTGCTGTATGCTTCACAACTTGGCTTTGAGACAACAGGTGCCTTTTCTGCAGGAGGATGGTCCAGATGACAGTGTTGTGGCAGCTGTGGAGCCTGTGGACAGTGATGAGGAGGAAGCAGAGGAAGAAGACATTAACAACAGGGATTCAGTTATCCAGCAATGTTTCCAGTGACACATAGGTGAGAACACATTCCTGCCTACTACAAGTACTTTCACACTTCTACCTCTATCCTGTCTGTCGATTTCAACCACTATATGGTAACTGAGTTGTACATTTCCTTTACGGTTTCACAGGTGTGGTTTCCAACGTGTGTCATCTGCTTAGATTCCTCATGGACTTGAGATGTGTGACATAGGTATGTTGACATTACATTTGAAAACACATTTTGTCACTGTCATTGCTAATACACTTTTTCGAAATCACAGACTGACTCCAGATTGTTTTGTGCTTCAAGGGTGTTTATTGAAGTGCTAAATATTGGAGGGGGGTTGTAACATGGTGAGGGGTGATGGTGGAGGAATGTCCATGGCAGAGTCCAGTCTATTAGTCTCACAGGTGCATTGCCCATATGGGCATAGGAAGTGGAGCTGGGGCAGTTTAAATATGGACAGGGTGACAAAGTGGGACAGTGGGATGACAATCAGGGTGGTCTCATTTCTTGGCGGGGGTCTTGGCATCATGCTCTGTCTTGTTCCTGGATCTTAGGGACCGCTTGCGGGGTAGTTCTCCGTCTGCAGGGGGTGGGGTGCTGGTGTGGTGGTCCTGTGGCGGTGCCTCCTGTTCACTAGCGCCGGCGGAGGTGGTGGGCAGTTCATCGTCCATGCTAGTGTCAGGGGCCCCTTGTAGTGCCACAATGTCCCTCCTGGTGTTGAGTATTTCCTTCAGCACCCCTACGATGGTGCCGAGGGCGGAGCTGATGGTTCTGAGTTCCTCCCTGAATCTCAAATACTGTTCCTGCTGCATGCGCTGGGTCTCCTAAAACTTGGCCAGTACCGTTGCCATCGTCTCCTGGGAGTGGTGGTATGCGCCCATGATGGAGGAGAGGGCCTCGTGGAGAGTGGGTTCCCTAGGCCTGTCCGCCCCCTGTTGCACAGCAGCCATCCCAGTTCCCCTGTGTTCCTGGGCCTCCGTCCCCTGGATCGTGTGCCCACTGCCACTGCCCCCAGGTCCCTGTTGTTGTTGGGGTGGTGGGTTATCCTGGGTTCCCTGTAGTGGTGGACACACAGCTGATTGACGTGTCCTGGGGACGGAGGTATGGGCCCGCTGGGTGGGTGCTGTGCTGGTGTTACCAGAGGGTGGAAGGTCTGTGGTGGCCTGTGACTGGGTGTGGGGAACTGACTGTCCCGAGGCCCCCGATGGTCCGGGCTGGTCATCTGGATCCAGTTGGACAGAGCTGCTGTCATCACTGTGGTCCTCTTCTGTGGGTGGGGTGGAGATGTCTGGACCCTCCTGTCTGGTGACGTTGGGTAGTGGTCCTGCAGGGGTGGAAAAGCATGATTATTGCATCTGTGTGTGTCATGGTGTGCAATGGGTGGGTGACCGTGTACCCCAGTGCTAGCATTCCTGTGTGGGGGCTTGTGTGATGATGGTTGAGGGGGGTGTTATGGGTATGTGCAGGGGGCATGCTTTAGTGATGGGTGTCCATGCTTTGTTGTGTCATGCAGGGCTTGGTGTTGGGATGTGTGGTTTGTGTTATTAGTACATTTGTGAGGAGTTGGAGTGTAGAAGTGTGTGTATTTTGATCGCGGCGGTGTGTACTGCCAATGGAATACTGCGGTTGAAAGACTGCTGCGTGGATTCGTGGGTCGTGATAGTGTGGGCGTATTTCTGTTGGCGTGACAGTGGAGGTTTTGTTATCGCCAGTTTATCACTGACCTTTGGTGTGACGGACTTGTGTGGGTGTCTGGATTTTGTCGGATTTCGAGATGTGGGTCGTAATAGCTGTGGTGTAATTCCGCGGCCGCGGCGGTGTGTTGGCGGTCTTCTGCACGGCGGTAAGCGGCTTTTACCGCCAATGTTGTAATGACCCCCTTAATGTCTATGAAACTAGGATTTAAGAGGCTTTCCTGGCACCAAGACCTCAGTTCTGATTTTGAATCCAAGAAGGGGCACAGAGAAGATGCCATCACCAACAACAGGACTTTGGACTGCACCGCAGCAGAAAGAAAAGATACTTAAGTGTCCTGAGGAGACCATATACTGGGACTGTGTATTTGACGTGTGCCCATGACAAAAGCTCATTGCCCCTAGCAAGAGTGACTCTAGTGGATGCCAGAAACTGAAGAAGACTCCCCTGACTGGTGGAACTAGTCACCTGCAAACTGCAGAAGAATCGTAGTGCTGTGTCACAAGATGTGCAACCCACTGGGCCCCTTTTTAGTGAGCCCAAAGAAAATCAGTGATCTGCACCCCAGGAGTTGTAGTCACCACTACTGTTGACTTTGAGCCAACAAGGTGCACATGGATTACTTTTGTCGCTACCAAGGCTTGTTGATCACCAGCCCAGTAACTGACCCATCCCCAGACATCACCAACTCCAGAGCAACTCCCAGCAATAGTGACCGACATCGGCAACAACCCCACTGCTGAGATCCTGCATCCTGAAGAAGGTGGTTTTGACTAAGTGGCAAACCATCTTTGGCACGATCCTCCCATGGCTGACAGCTGCAAGGCCACCTCGCACATGGAGTTCCTGGACGAGGTGGGTGAGTGCCAGCTGTGGAATCCAGGTCCTGGGACCCTAAAGGCCTCTTCTCTCCAAGGCTAGAGTGTGACTCCATCTCCAAGTGTGATTTTGCAGAGTGCTGCATCTTTAATTGACAGCAGTTGCCGTTCCCAGTCTTTTCTAAGGACAGTAATGCTACCTCTGCACCTGGACAACATGGGCAAGGTAAACAGGTACCATCTATAGAAACTTTGTCTACGGACCCCTCATATACGACATTCATTTTAGTGCCTAAATTCAGATAAAAATCTGCTTTATTTTTCTAAATTGGTGTTGGACTTCTTTCAAGTCGTTTCAATTACTTATCCTCCATGTTGGTGTTGTGAAATGCTTTACACATGTTTCTCTAAGTGGCCTGACATCTCTTTGCCACTCTATCAGGATTGAGCTAAGGTTTACAGGTGTGAACCCGAGGTCCACTTCTGGGTAATGTGTTAGTATTCCATGGTAAGAACCCCCCTGTCATACCACATAATACTGCCATCTCGTACAACAAACCTAAGCTGGACCTGCCTGAGCCCTCCTGCTTTCCATGGCTGAAGTGAGTCCTGATCTTCAAGAGGTGCCTCCTAGGTCCTGGACCCTTGGCTGGCATCAGTGAGGGATCCTCCTAAAAGGAGAGGTGAAACTCCTGAGATTTGGACTCCTCGTGACTACGATTATTCACATTCACACCGAGACTCTGCCGCTCATGATGACCATCAGTTCCAAGTTCCAGCGGGCGTGGTCTTCGTGCTCACAGCGACCATCCATGACAACTGGCAACTTGAGAAACTCGAGACCTGCACTTTGCTCTAACTGTAATAATCCACAATAATCCACCAATGAAAAGTAGCAGCAACAACTTAGTTTTTGCACAACAGCTATGACCTTCTGCGACACTTGACCTGCCCTTGACACCAAAAGTCTCCTCTTCGCGGCCTCCTCCAATGCAAATGGAACTCTTTGCACCGGTCTTGGTCTTGAGAAGGCTACTCTTCAGCACGACTAACCTGTCCCTATACCTGACCCATGCTTCAGTGCAGTTGGCCTGAACTTGTGACTTTCCCTTGGTGTATCACACCCATATTTAGTCACTCTATTGTGACTTAAAATATCAAACTTTAATCATTTTTTCTAAATTGGTTTGGGATTTTTCTTGTGTTGTATTTTCAGTTTATTAGTGTTTGTGTGCAGTATAGACACTTTACACATTGCCTTTACATTAAGCCAGATTGCTTTTGTGGCAAGTAATCAGACAGTTAAGCAAAAGACAATTTATATACTTTTGTGGTTCACCCTGACAAAGATTATAATTTTTGCCTGAATGGTGCGTTCACTTCCCTCACCCATTAACCCCACTTCTATACAAGGAGCTGAGATTTTTACATCACTTGACATCTCATCTGCATATCATCAAATTGAGTTGTGAAAATAATCTTACATTATGTTTGACAGTGGAAGGTGCATTAAGATATAGATATAAGTATTTTAGGTTAGCTTCCTTCTCAGCAGTGTTTCACAGAGCTATAAAATCTTTGTTCAAGATCATAAATGGTTTCACGTACTTCCAAGATGACATTTTAGTTTACGGAAGCAATATCAATGAGCACGATGAAATGTTTAGCAAGGTCTTAAAATGTTTGGAAGACCATGATTTAACGATACGTGCTGAAACTATACATTTGCTGTAGATGGTGTGGACTATCAAGGTTATCATGTGTCAAGTAAATGTATTGAACCAAAATTGAAGATGCTGGTAGCAGTTGAAGATGCACCTGACCCAGGTGATAAGGATCAGTGGAGGGCCACTTTGGGATTAGTGGAGTATTATACCAAATTTCTTTGACAATTCTCTGGAAAAAAACAGTTGTGCACCATTTGCCCATGGATAGTGACAGCACGCACAGACAGTGATAGAATGTGCATGTGGGAGGCTGACCTGGTTTGTAGTGGGTACCTAAGGTACTTACACCTTATACCAGGTCCAGTTATCCCATATTAGTGAAATGTAGGCAGGATCTAGGAGCCAGGCTCTCTAGGGGTACCTGTGGATGAGCAGACAAGGCTTATCTATGAGACATGCAAAGCTCATGCATTACCACTGTAGTCACACAGTGCTCACACTCATGAAAGAAAATATTTTATTTTGGTGACACAAATACCAAAAATACTATAGAGACTATACTCCATTAGGAGGTAAGTAATACACAAACTATATATACACTAGTATGCAGAAATAGGCATAACAATAGTTAGAAAACAGTGCAATTACTGAAAATCACATTAGTTTGAAATGGGCCTAGGGGGAACACAAACCATACACTAAGAAAGTGGAATGAAAATGTCAGTTTCCCACCTTGGCAAGTGTAGTGTGTAAAGGGGAGCTGGGAGTACTAGAAAATCCCAAAGGTAGGTATGAGAATTCACCCCAGTGTCTAGGAAAGCAGGAGTAAATCACAGTAACTTTTGAGGAACACATACAGAAACGAACAGGAGAATTATGCAAGAAAACAGAAGAGACTGCAAGACACCAACAGTGGATTTCTGGACCTAAGGACCTGTGGAAGAAGGGGACCAAGTCCAAGAAACACAAAAGAGTCCAGGAAGAACAGGAGCCCTTGCTAACCTGGATGAAAGTGCAAAAGAAGAACCACCGGTGAAAAAGAAAAGTCAGAACTGAACCCAAGAAGACGGAGTTGGTTTCCTGGTTGGTGCAAATGATATCCCACGCTGGATGGAGAATTGGAGTCTGGTTTGTGTCACTGGAGTCCGCCAACAAGCCTTGGCACACGCAAAGCTTGCAGTTAGCAGAAAATGGCGCTGCCCTGGACCAGTAAGGACCAGTTGGACTCTACCCTGGAGGGGGAGTCAGAGGGGGTTCTCAGCAACTCAGGGAACCCAGAGAAGATCAGGCAGCATGCACAGGAGTCCCACAGTATGGGGACAAGGAAGGTGTGTGTCGCAGGACCGAGTGCTAGGGGCCGGAGCTGCAAGATGCATGAAGAACTTTGTGTAAGAATGCCTACAAGCTTTAGCAACTGCAAAACACGTGGTGCATGGAGGTACTGTCTTGCGTGGGGAGGCAAGCTCTTACCTCCACCAACGATGGACAGTGGGATGGCAGGACCATCGTGACCACTTCAGTCCACCACCTGTGATGCAGGATCCAGGCGGCTCAGCAGGAGAGGGGATCCACACAGCCAGTCGTCATTGCAGTAGGTGTCTGCGGAAGCAGGGGAGTGACTCCTTCACCCAAAGGGAGATTCCTTCGCTCTTCTGGTGCAGGCTGAAGATGGGATGTCTTCAGAGGATGCATGACCTGGAAACAGTTGTAGTTGCTCGCAGGAGCTGAAGATACAATGTTGCAGAAGGCATCTTGCTTCTTTGTTGCAGTTTGTAGAGTCCCTGGAGGGTCCAGATGCAGTTTCTTCAGTGAGAAGTTGAAGTGGAGGGTGCAGACGATTCCTGCTGGAGTCTTACAATCCAGATCTGAAGAACCATCCGAAGTAGTGACCCTAAATAGCCATGAAAGAGGGATTGGTCAGCTAACCAGGTAAGCACCTGTCAGGGGAGGGCTCTGACGTCACCTGCTGACACTGGCCACTCAGATGCTCCTAGAGCTCCCTGCCAACTTGAAACCAAGATGGGAAAGACCAGGGACCCTCTGGAGGAGCTCTGAGCACCACCCCAGGGGTGGTGATGGATAGGGGGGTGGTCACTCCCCTTTCCTTTGTTCAGTTTCACACCAGAGCAGGGACTGGGGGTCCCTGAACTGGTGTAGACTGGATTATTCAAGGAGGGCACCAAATGTGCCCATCAAAGCATTCCCAGTGGCTTGGGGAGGTTACCCTTCCCAAGCCATGTAACACCTATTTCTAAAGGGAGAGGGTGTTGCTTCCCTCTCCCAAAGGAAACCCTTTGTTCTGCCTTCTTGGGCTTGAGCAACTCAAGCAGCAGGAGGGCAGAAACCCATCTGGTGGACGGCAGGAGCTCCGGCTGTCCAGGAAAACCCTGCAAACTGGTAGGAGCAAAGCTGGGGGTCCTCTAAGGAGCCTCAGAGTGCATTGAATCATACACCCAATACTGACAACAGCATTGGGGTATTATTCTGACATGTTTGATACCAAACATGCCAAGGTTCGGAGTTACCATTATGTAGCTTGACATAGGTAGTGACCTATATCCAGTACAAGGCTAAAGTGGGTTCCTCGCACTCACAAAGTCCAAGAAAATGGAGCTGGGGTTCATGGGAGCATCTCTGCTTATGCAGGGATGACCTCACTCACAGGTACTTGCACCCTGCCCTCTGGGCTAGGATGGCCTGCCATAAGGGTGACTTACAGTTACCTGGTGCAATGACCTGAAGTGATAAGGGTGCATGCACCTTTTAACTCAGGCTGCAATGTCATGCCTGCAGACACATTTTGCATAGGCGCCCATGGGTGGCCTAATACATGCTGCAGCCCATAGGGATCCCCTGGTGCCCCAATACCCTGGGTACCTAGGTACCATATACTAGGGACTGATATGGGGGCACCAGTATACTAATTTTGGGGTGTAAAAAGTTAGGGACAATCAAATCTAGAGGGAGAGAGCACAGTCACTGGGGTCCTGGTTAGCAGGATCCCAGTGAACACACTGACATCAGTCAAAAAGTGGGTACTTTCCTACATGTAGTAAATACTCTGTGTATAGGATCACAGGTAAGTAGAAGTTTATTTGTATGAGGTTAGACGGTTGTGGAGCCAGGCAGCAAATGACCGTCCACGGCCTCTCTGTTACAGATAGCCGTTGACTTTAATTTACAATGTCAACATTCTCAGAATCTTATTACATCACTATACAACAATAGACTGTACCTATAACACATCTTCCCTTCTTCTTGCAAAAAAAACACAAACAATTTTTTTTTAAAATAAAACCAATATAAAGTAACATAGTGTAGGAAAGTCCTGCTTTTTGCCCTAGTCACCCCCAAACTTTTTGGACAGGTACTGGTGGTTACTGACTCTTGGCTGTGCCCTGGGTACTGCTTACCAGTCCCAGGGCCAGTGCTCTGTGTAAAGTGGATATGCAAATTAGGCTCATTATAATTGGCAAGATTAACCTACCTATAAGTCCATAGTACGTGGTAGGGCATGGAGGTTTAGGGACCCCAGCATGGGTAGTGCCCCCATAGGTGCATTGCTGAGGTGCCCAGTGTCATTTTAAAGGCAGGCCTGCCTCGCTGGCTGCTTTTAAATTAAAGTTACGTGCAAATTCGACTTTGGAATTAAAAGTAGTTCCAAAGTCTTAAACTACCTTATTTTTACATTTAAGTCACCCCTAAGGTGTGCCCTATGTCTCCCTAGGGCTGGGTGCCATGTAACTATAAGCAGGGACCTTATAAAAATAGTTTTTAAAGCCCTGGTGAGGTAAAACAGCCAAATTAGTTTTTCCCTCATTGTAGTGAATGGCCTCCATAGGCTAGAATAGGGAGAATTTATTTTAATTTAAAAAATCTCCTTAAGTAACAGATACCAGAAGTTTGATATCAAATTAATTGTTATAATAAATCCCACAACTTCCAGTTGTGGGATTTAATATAACTTGTTCAGGTACAGAGTTTTAAACTTTACCTGAAAAGTTGCCAACTCCAGCCCTTCAGTGCTTTTGCAGCTGTGCTCTGATTGGCCAGCCTCTGGCAGCCTACCCAGGCTGCATTGATGAAGTGTGAAGTGGCCTGGCTCAGCACAAAGAGATGTGCCTGGGGGAGGAGATCTACCCTCAGCAGATGGGGAAGCTGGAAGGGGGGGGGGCTGCCAAACTGGTCTTCAAAGGCAGAGAAGGACATTTGGAGCATCCCAGCAACACCCTCACATCCTGCAAACCCAGAAACGTAGGTGCCCCCTTGATTAGATTAGGAGAGGGCAGGAGAGGGGTGTGTTTAGGATTTGTAGCCACACCAATGGGTGGGCTCAGCCAGATGTAACCTCCAAAAATCACTTTCAGCCATGATGGATTTTTGAGGAATGTTGCTCCCTGAGATTGACTTTTGCCACACTTCCTAGGAAGTGGTCATCACACGGGGAAGGACCCTGCCCCTGATTGGAGAACCAGGACCCCCCTGTTTTTCACCCAGGAGCAGGGATAAAACTGGCAGACCTGCACCCACACCTCAGATCCCCATCAGATTCCAACAAAGAAGAATTACAGGAGAAGAAGGACTGCCTGCTGGACCCCTGGCCTGCACCTGGGCACTGCACTCTGGAGGACTGGACCAGCTGCACACTTGGGCTTTGCCACAAGAAGGACTTTGCCTGGCTTCAACTGATCTAAGGAGGGACTCCCTGTTTGCTACAGGTGAAAACTTGATAACCAGAGTCCCCTGCACCATCTCCTGAAGAACCCAAGCAGCTGACCACTGCCCAGTGGCCAAAAAGGAGTTAGAGCCAGGTGCATTCTGGGAGTTTTAGTCCACACCCCCAAGGACCATCTCAGAGCTTCTGGAACCTTAGGGTGAACTGTGGACCTCAAAAGAAAAAGATCCAGAAGTTTGGAGAACTTTGGAGATTTTTAAAAAAAATGCTCCATAGAGGGACCGCATGTTCGTCCCGGTGAAGAAAATCTCCCAAAAAAAAAGACTGAGTACGAGCATAGGAAGTTGCCCGGGACGTCCCAGTAAGCGTATCCGAGGAGGGCACCAGGGATGTCGGATCAAGATTCAGGTTTGCCCCAATCAAAGGATTTTCACCTCGAAAAAAACGATTAAGTCTGAAGGTAAAAATCTCCACCGAGTGCTCCCTTGACGCGTATCTGAGGAAGAGTTCCAGTAGGTCGTATTGGACTGGCAGGTTCGTCCCGCTGAATAAAATATACAGAAAAATGACTAAGAAAAATGACTAAGTCCTAGGGTAAACTTTTGACCAAGGCCTCCCGCGGGCTGTAGCTGAGCCGGCTTCATCGCGGTCGGCCTTAAACTTTGACTTTGCCCCGGTAGAGGTGAGACCAGATGACCAGATTGGCGCTTTTTGTTTCAATGCGCTAGAAAGCAATAATTCTTCAAAAATTCATATCTCTGGTTCCCCTTATCCAATTCTGTTTGTTTCAGTGTCATTTTAAAGCTAAACATAGTTCCTATTTTTATAAATTAATTTATGATTTTGAAACTGTTTCCTGTGTTTTATTTAATTACTGTTTTTTTATATTTTTAATGCTTTACGCTTTGTCTCCTAAGTTAAGCCTTGTCGCTTGTTGCCAACCAAGGATTGAGCTAGGTTTAATTTACTGAGACCTGACTGGACCTAAGTGGAGGTTAGTTGCTTATTGCTAAGTGTAGGTACTTACCTGCCCTTACCAATAACCCATTTTCCAACATTTTTGATGGCTGCGGGGGGATCCTATACCTGTTTTCAGAATCACATTACAGTTTTAAGTAAAACAAATAAAAAATCCTTAAAATTGTCCTAGTGAAAAACATTTTTTAATTTTTAATTTGGATGAATTTAAATTATTGAATTTTTGTGATTTTTCTAAATTCTTGTTTCCAATTTTTGCAAAAAGTTTTAGTTGACTCAAAACTAGACAACCATGGAGCTTGATCTGGCTAGCCTACCCACACTGACAGTAGTCCAACTTACGGGGTTTTGTACTGCAAGGGGGTTGCCTGATTAAATCCCTGACAGCATGGGCTAAGGCCCAAGAAGTAGGCTCAGAGGAAGCTCCAGAGGAGGAAGAAGCAGGGGTGGATGCAAGCTCCAACCACTCAGGGGAGGGAGGGCATCTGAGCCTAAGTGAGGAGGAGGAAGACCGGTCCTCACTGCACACAGTCACTAGGGGCATACCCAAAGCTAGTTGGGAGAATGGGGTTCCTTCAGGAGGAGAAAACCTGTCCCTCAGGGAAAGAGAGCTGGAGGCCCAGGTAGCATTTATAGCTTTGGAGGCAGAGAAGCTGGCCCTAGAAAAGAAAAAGTGGCCAAGGGAAGAGAAAAGAGATGGTGGCAGCGACAGAGAAGGGTGGGGGATTTTGCCCCAGATTACCCAAGGGGGTGGTTACTGCGTATGTAAGGGGGGGTGACATAGATAAGTGGCTTGGGGGCCTTTGAGAGGGCCCTCCAGATGAGGAGAGTTAAGCCTCAGTACTGGGGTTCACTTCTTTGGGAGTTGATCCCCAACTCTGGAAGGGATAGGATACTAACCTTGAGGGGGGAGGAGGCTGATTCATACCCCAGTATGAAGAGATGCTTAACTAAGAAGTTTGGTCTGACCCTATAGGCTCAAATTTAGGGACACCGAAAAGACAAGTACCCAGTCCTGGGTGGACTTTTTAGACATCTCAGTTAAATCACTAGAGAGCTGGATACAGGGCAACAAGGTAAGTACCTTTGAGGGGCTGTACATTTTGATTATGAGGGAGCAGCTTCTAACCAATTGTGTCCAAGATGAGCTCCGCCAGTATCTAGTTGATTCTATGCTGTCCATCCCCAGAGATCTGGGGGAGGCAGCAGATGACTGGTTAAGAACTAGGGTTAACCAGAAATCCCTAGGGGTGATCAGAAAAAGGGAGGACATGGTTCTTCTCAGGAAAAGAACCAAGGGAAAGATGATAAAAAGCCCAAGGAGTCCTTACAAGAGTCCCCAAAATCTTGTCAGGGTGGGGGAGCCTGAGCCATTCCACTTCTAAGAGGAAAGAGTATCAGGGGAAGCATTGTGATCCTGTTAAGGCAGGAAAGTTTCAGGAGCTTGCTAAGGCCGGCAAGAGCTTTGAGTGTCATCAACCTGGACACAAAAGAGGAGATGCTATCTTCTCCAAGAAGCCCCCCACTGGTGGGTAATCCCAGGGGATTGCTAGTGTAGGGAAGGGGGTGGAAGTTGGCCCAGGGCTGGGATCAGGGTACACAGAGGTTACCTTCATATCCGTGGGTTGGGTGGACATTGCAGCTATGGCCACCTTACCACCCAGCATGGAGCGGTATAGGCAGAGGCCTTAAGCCAATGGGACTGATGTGGAAGCTCTGAGAGATACAGGAGCCAGTGTGACAATGGTCACAGAGAAGCTGGTTTCTCCAGAACAGGTCTTACCTGGTGTCTTCCACCAAGTGATTTATGCAGATAACATAATCAAACTCCATCCCATGGCTATTGTGAACCTAGAATGGGGAGGTGTGACTGGCCCTAAGAAGGTAGCTGTAGCTCCTGCCCTCCCAGTAGAGTGTCTACTGGGAAATGATCTAGAAGCATCTGAATGGTCAGAGGTGGAGAGAAGAGTCCATGCACAGATGCTGGACCTCCCTCAATGGGTGTGTGCTGTGACCAGGTCACAGGCAGCACAACAGGGAAGTCCTGGATACTTGACCCTGGAACAATGGGCCAAGCCTCCAAGAAGAAGAGAAAGGGCACTGGGACTGGCTTGCCAGTCCTCAGAAGTGCAAAGGGTCAGGAGGAATCCAAACCTGAGAGGGAGGACCTGACCTCTGAGGGAGGGCCACTTCCACTACAAGCTCTGCCTGACTTGGCAGAACTGCAAGGGGCAGGTGGGCCCACCAGAGAAGAGTTGTGCCAGGGACAAAGAGAGTGTCCCACTCTTGAGGGCCTAAGGTAGACTGCTGCCAGGCTGTAGTGAATCCTAGTTTGTTTTAATGGGATAACAGGAGTTAGCTTAGCCGTAGGCTTGTAAACTTGTGCCCCCGTCACCCAGTGACTTTTAACCTACTTAGCTTGCTCTGTCTTAGTCCATTTATTTATTTATTTCCATTAAGATGGCGGCCTTGTTTATAGTTAGGCCACTTGTTATGGGTTCTATTATCAGTGTCACTGCGCCAAGGCGTCAAGATCAAGCACGAAAGACAAACATACAGCAGGCATTCACACTTAGGGATTTTCCCTCTCTATACTTTCAAGGGATTGTGGATATTAATTGCCATCCCAAGCATGCCTGTTATCTATTGTTATGAATAACACTTATGTCAGGGGACCTTGTAGATCTGTATAAATACAACACACTTTGAGACAGATAATCAGAGGGATTCCGACCAGAGGGCATCACCACCATCGCTGATACCGATGCTGCAGTCATCTTGACGCTGACCCACTCTTCGTGTCCCTGCGGAGTCTGAGATAGAGACCTCATTCCAAGGTAACGAGGGTTGGGGGCTCCTCTCATGGACACGGCTTTGGCAGATTAGGTTTAACGAACCCAGCTCTCCTTTTTAGGTAAGAGGTTAGACCTATTCGACTTAGGGTGTTAGGGCTCATTCCATCTTATACATACACATATATTTCTTTCATATATTGCACAATGGTGGGGGTCTTTATAACAATGACTCTCTTCTTCACAATACTGTTGCTTGGTATATTCATTATCCTAATCATTGCAGTTCATGCAACTTATCACAAATTGCAGTTATGTTGGATAAAAACTATTATAACTTCACTGCATCTGTGTTATTGCCTTTGTTTGTATGAGACATAATAAATCTGTGAGAAAAGGATAATTTCCGTTTAACCACGATAACCCTGAGAGATCTTACATTGAGTCCATGCGTAAGCGACTGCTACAAATCACCTTTTACTATTGTGTTTCTGGTGAGGTACTGCTAGTAAGCCGGTAAGGTTTGGACAACAGTTACAACTAGTTGTAGGAAGAAACGTAGTCACCTACAAACGAAAGTACTGTCATCCTGAGACCAGCAGTCTTGCTCAGAGCAAGAGTCCAAACTACGACATGGCGCCACCAACGATGGTGTTTAGGCACTAATTTACGGATACCCTGACTATCACTGTCTCACAGACAAGATGTACCCTCAGTACCATTATACGGAGACGTCCGTGGTCTTTGGGAGAATTCTCTCCACCTAAACAGGTGACTCCTAATTTGGCTGTCGGTTGTTCGAGCTCGAACTCACAAAAGGAAAAAACTTCCCCTATTTTGGTGTTCCGTTTCTCTAAACAACTATGGCTAATACCATAGACATTACTGCAAATGCTAGACATGCACTTACACAACATTTATTGGCGCATGGCCTTACGGAAGAGGGCGGGGAGGTTACTTTGATTATAGAAGCGACTGAAGCCTACCAAACAGAAACATTTTACTGTTGGGTTGCCTTTCCTGAGGCTGACCAGCGAATGCACACATTTCACACTTATGACATTGCGGACGTACCCGTAAGATACGAAGCATACCAGTATCATGAAGTATCGCTCACATATCAATAGCATCAGAACTGGTTTGAAGGCACCCTACCACATGTACTATGACGGGTAAGGCTAGGTCCTTTGAGTAACGAAGGGCCTACATGGCCCATGTTTGCCACATATACACCTCACCCAGGCATCCAGAATATGCCGATCGTAGATTTGAGAATATTATATAATGAATTAGTGGCATTATATGGACGATTGGTTCAGTTCGTAATGCGAACATTGAACACTACACCAACGCGTCCAGCGCCACCAGTAGCTGGTGGATATCAATTGGCTACTGGGATTAATCCACAAACAGTACATACTATAATGGGTGAAGTGCCCACGGAATGAGAAAAAATACCATTCTGGATTGCTCAGAAAACAAATCAGCTGGAAGCTGTGTTCACCCATACGGGGCCACAGGAGAAACATAGATTGCTCACTATGTGCTTGCCATTCGGGATGGTTCCCTCGGTGGATGAATGTGCCACTTGGGGTACAGTCTTTGCTGCCGTTTATACTACCACACATGGTACCCCTACACTTGCCAATTTACCGGAAGTGTTAAAACAAATACAAAATGAGCATGGGGCTGCACCGGCCCTGGATTTGGGGATTAAATTGATGCGTAACTTTGATGCCGTCTCCTCAATAATACTAAGTAATATTAAAGGGGAAGCGGTAGCACTAGCGATACGCCAGCGTCCAAACTACGACAAGGGAATACCAGTGGAACCCAAAAGGTTTACTGGGAGGATAGAGTTCTCTACACCAAAGCAAGGGACCCCAAACCAGGGGCAACCAGGAGAGTGGTGGTCCCCCAGAAGTATAGAAAATTCCTCCTCACTTTAAGCCATGATATTTCCTTAGCTGGACATTTGGGACAGATCAAGACCTGGAACAGGCTGGTCAACCATTTTTATTGGCCCCAAATGTCAGAAAAAGTCAGGGAGTTTTGCAGCTCCTTTGTTACCTGCCAGGCCAGTAACAAGGCAGGGGGCAAGCCAAAGGCTCCCTTGATACCACTGCCAGTGGTTGGGACTCCCTTTGAGAGGGTAGGGATTGATATTGTTGGTCCCCTTGACCCACCAACTGTCTCAGGCAACAGGTACATTTTGGTGGTTGTGGCCCATGCCACCAGGTACCCTGAAGCAATACCCCTCCGGACAGTCACTGCTCCCACAGTGGCTAGGGCCCTACTTGGTGTGTTCAACAGAGTGGGATTCCCAAAGGAGGTGGTCTCAGATAGGAGCACAAATTTTATGTCTGCCTATCTGAAAGCCATGTGGGATGAGTGTGGTGTTACTTATACGTTCACCACCCCCTATCATCCACAGACCAATGGTCTAGTGGAAAGATTTAATAAGACCCTGAAGGGCATGATCATGGGTTTGTCTGACAAACTCAGGAGGAGATGGGATGGTCTCCTCCCATCCCTGCTGTTTGCCTACAGAGAGGTGTCACAGAAGGGGGTTGGATTCAGCCCCTTTGAATTACTGTTTGGGCACCATGCAAGAGGCCAATTTTGCTTGGTGAGAGAGTCTTGGGAGAAGCCTCTCAAAGAGTCCAAGGAGAATGTGCTGGATTATGTGCTGGGCCTGCGGTCACGCATGGCTGAGTATATGAAGAGGGCAAGCAGAAACCTAGAGGCCAGCCAAGAGCTCATGAAGCTCTGGCATGACCAGAAGGCTACCATGCCTCATTCTCACCCAGGACAGCTGGTGTGGGTTTTGGAGCCGATGGCTCCTACGGAACTTCAGGCCAAATGGACTGGGCCCTATCCAATTGTGGAGAAAAAGGGTGAGGTCACCTACTTTGTGGATCTTGGCACACCCAGGAATCCTCATAGGATCCTGCATGTCAACAGATTGAAACCCCACCAGGACAGGGCAGACAGGACCATGCTGATGGTCACTGATGAAGGGAAGGAGGAGGAGAGTGAACCTCTGCCAGAACTCCTGTCCTCAAATGAACAAGATGGGTCAGTGGAGTGAGTGGTACTCTCTCCCAAGTTGACAGACCAACAACAAAAATACTGCAGAAAGGTCTTGGAGCAGTTTGCTAGTCTATTCTCCCTGAACCCTGGATTCACTAACAGGTGTGTCCATGACGTTGACACTGGTGACAGCTTACCTGTCAAAAACAACCTGTCTGACCAGGTCAAGGCCACCATCAAATCTGAAGTGGTAAGATGTTGGAGCTCAAGGTAATTGAGCCCTCTGATAGTCCTTGGTCCAGTCCACAGGTACTGGTACCCAAACCTAATCCCCAAGGTGGGAAGAAGGAATTGAGATTCTGTGTGGACTACAGAGGTATAAATGCAGTCACTAGAACTGATGCTAACCCCATACCTCGAGCTGATGAGCTCATTGATAGGATGGGGGCTGCCAAATTCCTGAGCACATTTGATCTGACCTCAGGATACTGGCAGATTGCCTTAAGTCCAGGAGCTAAGGAGAGGTCAGCATTTTCCACACCAGAGGGCCACTTTCAGTTCAAGGTGAAGCCCTTTGGCCTGAAAAATGCTCCTGCCACCTTCCAACGGTTGGTGAATAGAGTCCTGCCTGGGTTGGAATCTTTCAGTGCAGCTTATCTGGATGACATAGCTATATTTAGTTCCACCTGGGAGGACCACCTTGTCAACCTGAAGAAAGTGCTTCAGGCCCTGCTTCAAGCAGGCCTGACTATCAAGGCAAGCAAGTGCCAGATAGGGCAGAGCTCAGTTGTGTACCTGGGCCACCTTGTTGGTGACGGCCATGTACAACCTCTCCAGCCCAAGATCTAGACTATCCTGGATTGGGAGGCTCCTAAAACCCAGACTCTGGTTAGGGCCTTTCTTGGCCTGACTGGGTACTACAGGAGGTTTGTTCAGAATTATGGAACCTTAGTGGCCTCTCTGACTGAGGGTACCTCCAAGAAACATCCCAAGAAGTTAATTTGAACCCCAGAGTGTCAGAAAGCTTTTGACACCATAAAACAGGCTATGTGTTCAGCACCAGTGTTACTGGCACCTGACTATAGCAAAGAGTTTATAGCGCATACAGATGCTTCAGAGGACGAGCTTGGGGCAGTGTTAGCACAAGTTAATGAAGAGGGCCAAGATCAACCAGTTGCCTTCATCAGCAGGTGACTTCTCTCCAGAGAGAAAAGATGGAGTGCCATTAAGAGGGAGGCCTTTGCTGTGTTCTGGTCCCTGAAGAAGTTGAGGGCATACCTGTTTGCCACTCACTTCCATGTACAAACTGACTACAGACCTCTCAGATGGTTGATGCAAATGAGGGGGGAGAACGCAGAACTGTTACGATGGTCCATTTCCCTACAGGGATGGACTTCACAGTGGAGCACAGACCTGGGATTGCCCATGCTAAAGCAGATGGCCTTTCCAGGTTTTTCCACTTAGCTGATGAGGACTACCAGGGTGTAGGTTAGTACCCATCACCTTTCATCTGGGGGGGGGCAGTGTAGGAAAATGAATTGTTATAATAAATCCCACAACTTCCAGTTGTTGGATTTAATATAACTTGTTCAGGTAAAGAGTTTTAAACTTTACCTGAAAAGTTGCCACCTCCAGCCCTTTAGTGTTTTTGCTGCTGTGCTCAGATTGGCCAGCCTCTGGCAGCCTGGTCAGGCTGCCTTGATGAGGTGTGAAGTGGCCTGGCTCAGCACAAAGAGATGTGTCTGGGGGAGGGGATCTTTCCTCAGCAGATGGAGAAGCAGGAAGGGTGGGGCTGCCAAACTGGACTTCAAAGGCAGTGAAGGACATTTGGAGCAACCCAGCAACACCCTCACATCCTGCAAACCCAGAAAATTAGGTGCCCTCTTGGTGCCCCTTGGGCAGGAGAGGGGTGTGTTAAGGATTTTTAGCCACACCAGTGGGTGGGCTCAGCCAGTTGTAACCTCCTAAAATGACTTTCAGCCATGATGGATTTTTGAGGAATGTTGCTCCCTGGAATTGATTTTTGTCACACTTCCCAGGAAGTGGTCATCACAGGGGGAAGGACCCTGCCCCTAATTGGAGAACCAGGGCACCCCTGTTTTTCACCCAGGAGCAGGGATAAAACTGGCAGACCTGCACCCACACCTCAGATCCCATCAGATTCCAACAAGGAAGAACTACAGGAGAAGAAGGACTGCCCTGCTGGACCCCTGGCCTGCACCTGGACCCTGCACTCTAGAGAACTGGACCAGCTGTACACTTGGGCTTCACCACAAGAAGGACTTTGCCTGGCTTCAACTGGTTCAAGGAGGGACTCCCTGTTTGCTACAGGTGAAAACTTGCTAACCAGGGTCCCCTGCACCAACTCCTGAAGAAACCAACCAGCTGACCACTGCCCAGTGGACAGAAAGGAGTTTGCACCAGGTGCATTGTGGGAGTTGTAGTCCACACCCCTCAAGGAGCTTCTCAGAGCTTCTGGAAACTAGTGGTGAACTTTGGATCTCAAAAGAACCTTAAAAGAACATCTGGAAGAATGGAGAACTTTGGAGAACTGTTTGAAAAAAGCTCCATAGAGGGACCGACCCGCTGTGGCAACTCTAGCCGGCTTGCCTCAACCGTGACCTGCCCTGACTTGCAGGTTCATCCCGGAGAAGAAAATCTCCCAAAACAAAATGAGTCTGAACGTAAGAAGTTGACTGGGACCTCCCAGACAGCGTATCCGAACAGGGCTCCAAGGACATGGGATCAAGATTCAGGTTTGCCCCGGTCGAAGGATTTACACCTCAAAAAAATGACTACGTCCGAAGGTAAGAATCTCCACCATGGGCTCCTGCGATACGCATCCGATGAAGAGTTCCACAAGGTCAGATTGTACCTGCAAGTTCGTCCCGCTGAAGAAAATATCCAGAAAAACGACTAAGTCCTAAGGTAAACTTTTGACCTTGGCCTCCCGCGGGTGGTAGCCGAGCCGGGCTCCATCGTGGTACTCCTTAAACTTTGACTTTGCCCCTGTTGAGGTGCGACCAGATGACCAGATTTGGGCTTTTTGTTTCTATGTGCTAGAAAGCAATAATTCTTTCAAAATTCATATCTCCGGTTCCCCTTATCCGATTGTATTCGTTTTGGTGTCATTTTAAAGCTACAAATATTTCCTATGTTTATAAATTGATTTTGGATTTTTAGACTGTTCCCTCTGTTTTAATTAATTACTGTTTTGTGATGTTTTTAATGCTTTACACTTTGTCTCCTAAATTAAGCCTTGTCGCTCGTTGCCAAACTACCAAGGGTTGAGCTAGGTTTCATTTACTTAGACCTGATTTGACCTAAGTGGAGGTTAGTGGCCTATTGCTAAGTGTGGGTACTTACCTGCCCTTACCAATAACACATTTTCAAACACATAAAGAAAATCAACCACAATATTTCTTTGGACTAATATAAAGCATACACTAGAGAAAGTAATTCGGAATAACTATATTTCTCTAACTACTCCTCATTTTTAAAGAACACAGACTCGTCATTTGCTTTGTTGGGTACTTTCTCGTAAATGTGCTCACTTGCTTTTTTCTCTGGATCACAGTGTTTGGAACTCTCTTTTACCTTAACAATCTTTGCAAGATTCCACCAATGACCCCCTTCAACTTGAATGGCATTACCCAGAATTTTTATTACTATGACTAGCCTCCCAACCCTGTTTTTCCCTTTGTTCACAGACTTTGGTGACCTTAGCAGACCATATTCCCCACTTCTAATGAAGCCAACTTGACACTTTGCTTGGTATCATACTATTCCTTTTGTTTTTTTTGAGTCTGGGTCATGTTTTCTCTTACTATCTGCTTCAGTCTTGTCACATCAATCGATTTTGAACTATTTTGCCATCCTTGCTGGTCTAAAGCTTGTGTTTACCCTTCTTCCCTTCCATAACTCAAATGGAGATACTTTTGTTGAAGAGTAAGGCGCCATACTGTAAAACCAAATCATACTATTAACAGCTTTCTCAACATTGTGGTGTCCATTATTGGTCCACTTGATATATTTGTCATCCCCCTGATTCATCCTCTCCACCAGTTCATTTGATTGTGGGTGGTAGAGCTTTTCACATTTTTAATGCAACAAGATTCCAAAAACTTCTCTAATTCATGGCTCACATGTTGAATTCCATTATCTGAAATGAGGGTCCCAAGGAATCCTTCTCTCATAAATGTTTCCTTAAGATAATCCATTACTATTTTAGTGGTGGGTTCTTTGACCATCTTAATCTCAGGCCATTTCGATGCATACTCCATCAGCACCAAAATGTATTTGTTACTGCTAGACAAAGTATCATATGGTCTCATGATGTGAATCCCCAACTTTTCCTATGGTCTATCAGTACACTCGATGGGCATGAGGAGAGGCGGGCCAATTTCAATTTTTATCAGCTGAACCACACAACAATTTTCAGTCTCCTCCTCCGCATCAACACACCATCCATTCTATTTCTCGAATGCAACATTTGGTAAGAGACATACCTAAATGGCCCTCATGTGTTTTTCTGATGATTGCAGTCCTAACTGAATGTGGTGGAATAATCTTGTCGGCAAGTAATAGTAGTCCATATTCAATAGAGATTTCCTTGCCTACTTTACAGTAAGGTTGCAACAAAGGAGGCAAAATGTTCTCATGGGGCCATCCCTTTCTAACCATTTCACAGACTTGCTGTAAAATTTGATCATCTGTCATAGCACTCATCCATTCACTCTCCATGCTCGTCCCCATTATCGGTATGTTCAAAGCTGCTACCATGCAGTCTTCACAATCTACCTCAACAAGATCTGAAAAGTCCATATCCTCCTCCTCCTACTTTTGTGGAAAACAGGACATGTTTCTCTGAGCCAAAAGGCATCCCTTGGATCAAGGGAGTAGCCCTTATCTTTGCTGCCAGGGATTCAATACTAAGGACTAAAGGAGAGGGGGCAACCCTGGTATGTGGATCTCGTAGAGGAAAAAAAATCAGCAGCCGCCCCAGTCACTAAGATTCTAGAGTGAGGATGGATATAGTTAGTGTAAGGAAATGCCTCCTTGGCATGGTTACCCCCTGACTTTTTGCCCTTGCTGATGCTAAGTTATGACTTGAAAGTGTGCTGGGACCCTGCTAACCAGGCCCCAGCACCAGTGTTCTTTCCCTAAACTGTACCTTTGTCTCCAAAAATTGGCACAACCTTGGCACCTAGGTAGGTCCCTTGTAACTGGTACCCCTGGTACCAAGGGCCCTGATGCCAGGGAAGGTCTCTAAGGGCTGGAGCATGTCTTATGCCACCCTGGGGACCCCTCACTTAGCACATGCACACTGCCTCACAGCTTGTGTGTGCTGGTGGGGAGAAAATGACTAAGTCGACATGGCATTCCCCTCAGAGTGCCATGCCAACCTCACACTGCCTGTGGCATAGTTAAGTCACCCCTCTAGCAGGCCTTACAGCTCTAACGCAGGGTGCACTATACCACAGGTGAGGGCATATGTGCATGAGCACTATGCCCCTACAGGGCCTAAGCAAAACCTTAGACATTGTAAGTGCAGGGTAGCCATAAGAGTATATGGTCTGGGAGTTTGTCAAACATGAACGCCACAGTTCCATAATGGCTACACTGAAAACTGGGAAGTTTGGTATCAAACTTCTCAGCACAATAAATGCAAACTGATGCCAGTGTGCAATTTATTGTCAAATACACCCAGGGGGCATCTTAGAGATGCCCCCTGAAAACATACCCGACTTCCAGTGTAGGCTGACTAGTTTTTGCCAGCCTGCCACACACCAGACATGTTGCTGGCCACATGGGGAGAGTGCCTTTGTCACTCTGTGACCAGAAACAAAGCCTGTACTGGGTGGAGGTGCTTCTCACCTCTCCCTGTAGGAACTGTAACACCTAGCGGTGGGCCTCAAAGGCTCACCCCCTGTGTTACAGCGCCACAGGGGATCCCAGCTAGTGGAGATGCCCGCCCCTCCGGCCACTGCCCCCACTTTTGGGGCCAAGGCTGGAGGAGATAATTAGAAAAACAAGGAGGAGTCACCCAGCAGTCAGGACAGCCCCTAAGGTGTCCTGAGCTGAGGTGACCCTTACTTTTAGATATCCTCCATCTGGTGGATGGAGGATTCCCCCAATAGGATTAGGGATGTGCCCCCCTCCCCACAGGGAGGAGGCACAAAGAGGGTGTAATCACCCTCAAGGACAGTAGCCATTGGCTACTGCCCTCCCAGACCTAAACACCGCCCTAAATTCAGTATTTAGGGGCCCCCAGACCCTAGGAAACTAAATTCCTGCAATCTTGACAAGAAGAAGGACTGCTGACCTGAAGCCCTGCAGTGAAGACAGAGACGACAACTGCCTTGGCCCCAGCCCTACTGGCCTGTCTCCCAACTTCGAAGAAAACTGCAACAGCGACGCATCCAACAGGCACCAGCGACCTCTGAAGCCTCAGAGGACTGCCCTGCAACCAAGGACCAAGAAACTCCTGTGAACAGCGGCCCTGTTCAACAAAATGCAACTTTCTTGCAACAAAGAAACAACTTTCAAGACTTCACGTCTCCCGTCGGAAGCGTGAGACTTTCCACTCTGCACCCGACTCCCCCGGCTCGACCTGCGGAAAACCAACACCACAGGGAGGACTCCCAGGCGACCGCGAGCCCATGAGTAGCCAAAGACGACCCCCCTGAGCCCCCACAGCGACAACTGCAGAGGAAATCCAGAGGCTCCCCCTGACCGCGACTGCCTGTAACAAGGGACCCGACGCCTGGAACCAACACTTCACCCGCATCCCCCAGGACCTGAAGGAACCAAACTCCAGTGCAGGAGCAACCCCCAGGCAACCCTCTACCTAGCCCAGGTGGTGACTACCCGAGGAGCCCCCCGTGCCTGCCTGCATCGTTGAAGAGACCCCCGGTTCTCCCCATTGCTTTCTATCTAAAACCCAACACCTGTTTGCACTCTGGGTGTACTTTCTGTGCCTGCTTGTGTCCCCCCTGGTGCCCTACAAAACCCCTCTGCCATGCCCCCCTAGGACGTGGGCACTTACCTGCTGGCAGACTGGAACCGGGACACCCGTGTTCTCCATTGAAGCCAATGTGGTTTGGGCACCTCTTTGACCTCTGCACCTGCCCGGCCCTGAGCTTCTGGTGTGGTAACTTTGGGGTTGCCTTGGACCCCCACTGGTGGGCTACCTAGGACCCAACTTTGAACCCTATAAGTGTTTTACTTACCTATTAACTTAACAATTACTTACCCCCCGCCAGGAACTGTTGATTTTTGCACTGTGTCCACTTTTAAAATAGCATCTTGCCATTTTTGTCACAACTGTATTGTGATTATTCAAAGTTCCTAGAATACCTGAGTGAAATACCTTTCATTTGAAGTATTACTTGTAAATCTTGAACCTGTGGTTCTTAAAATAAACTAAGAAAATATATTTTTCTATCTAAAAACCTATTGGCCTGAAGTAAGTCTTTGAGTGTGTGTTCCTCATGTATTGCCTGTGGGCGTACAACAAATGCTTAACACTACCCTCTGATAAGCCTACTGCTCGACCACACTATCACAAAATAGAGCATTAGAATTATCTCTTTTTGCCACTATCTTACCTCTAAGGGGAACCCTTGGACTCTGTGTACACTATTTCTTACTTTGAAATAGTATATACAGAGCCAACTTCCTACAGTTAGCTAGTATCATAGCTATGAAACACTCATGGAACCCAAACCACGACAGCTTATGGGACAAGAAAGCCCAATCTACCCTGTTGAAGGCTTTCTCCGCGGCAAGTGTTAGCAATATTGCCAGAAGGGATCTTTTCTTGCCTTCTCGATTAGACGTATAACCCGCCTTAGGTTGTCATTAGTTTGGCGCCCTGCAATAAAACCCGATTGGTGCGGATGTATCAGCTTGGACATCACCTCCTCCAACCTGTGACCCAATATCTTAGTGCATTATTAAGCATTTAAGTTAAGAAGGGCTATTGGGCGGTAGGATGCACATAAATCTGGGGGCTTCCCTTGCATTGGGAATCAAAATCAGAGCTTCCCCCATAGAAGGGGTGACTGCTTGAGTATTGACTATGTGGCTTAAGAGGTCTGTCAAATATGGGACCAACTAAGTACTGAAGGTCTTATAGAAGGATGCATTAAAGCCATCTGGGCCTGGGGTGTCGTGAAGTTTAAGAAAGTCAATGGCAAATTGAATTTCTTCTTGTAAAATAGGGCACTTAGCGGCTGATTTCAGAGCCCCTGGTGCCTCCTTGATCCACGTTAGTGTCATTTATTTTACGCTAATGTGGCCCAAGGAAGCCAAAAATCTGCACCAGATTTTGAAAGTAGCACAATGCATGCATTGCACCACTTTATTACCCTTTGCACTATATAATGCCTGTGCCAGGCATAACGTACGCAAAGGAGGCATTCCCCCATTAGGAGGGCTGATAAAATGGTGAAAGGTAATCTAAGACATTTCTTTGCATCACTTTTTTGGGCACTTTTAATGCCTGCTCAGAGCAGGCGTTAAAAGGAGGCACAGCATTATTTTCAATGGGCCTCAATGGGTTTTGCAGGATTAGCGACAACATATTTTACGCTAGTCCTGCAAAGCTCCAAATTAGCATCAAAAATGTTGATGCTAGTTTTCCTAACTACCGCCATGGTGCACCGTATCTTAGATATGGAGCACACATGGTGGCATTAGGGGGGCGCTAAGGCGGCAAGGAATGTGGCGCTGCACCGGGCGTAGCACCATTTTCCTTAAATCAGGCCATTATTATCAGGCCCTTAAAATGTAATTGTGAGCTGTGGTGACCTGGGGTAATGTGATATCTGCCAGATAAGTTAGTTGCGCCTTATCATCTCTGGGCTCTGCAGTATAGAGGCATTCATAAAAGTCTCAGAGCAGTTGTGCCTTCCCCTCTTCGGTATGTTATGTCGGGCCTGCTTCATCACAAAGCTGCTTAATATAGGTCTGTTCCTGTTTGACTCGTAGCTGCTTGACAAGGTGGAAGCCTATCTTATTACCTTTCTCATATGTGGTCTGTTTAAGCCGTAAGAGGCGAAAGCGCTGCCCTGTTGGCGTATGTGGCCTTAACTTTCCCTCAAAGGGCCGTCAGTTTCCTTTGAAGATGCAGTGTGGAAGTCGCCTTGTGCTCAATTTTGGCTTTGGTTAACTCTGCCTCAAGCAGTTCTCTCTCCTTCGTCTTCTCTCTGGTTAATGTGGTGATCAAGGATAAGTACTTCCCCTGAATGACAGCCTTAAAAGTGTCCCATAGCAGAGAGGGATCTGCCTGCCCAGTGTGACTGAGCTGGAAATATTCCCTAACTGCCTTAAGTTCAGTGCGGAGTACTCTTGATAATACGTTCAGGAAGTCATATCTCCTAAAGGAGGAGTCCTGGGCATGCCAATCAAAAACTGTCTCCAGTGGAGAATGTTCAGAGATAGTGATGGGGTGTATGGTACAAGTTAAGATGGAATAATCTAACTGTTGATTAACAAATGTGTGGTTGATCCTAGAGTACGTTCTATGGGGATGTGAAAAAAACATAGAATCCTGCATGTTGGGGTTCAGTAATCTCCATGCATCTATCAACCCCTTTTTGGGTAGTGTTGCTTTAATAGTTTTGGGAAAAGGTCCGTTCTGGGTTCTATTTGGATGTGTAGTATTTTAATTGGAGTCCCATATTAAGTTACAGTCCCGCAGCAAAATTATATCCCCCTCAGTGGAACCCCCCCAGCATTGAGAGGGAAGTGCGGAAGAGTGGTGCCTGACCCGTGTTGGGAGCATAGACTGTAGCAAAAGTACGTAAGCGACCATTTATAATTCGCTTAAACAGCAAGAATCTCCTTTCTTTATCTGATTTACTACTAAGGAAGTTAAAATTAACATTGGAATGGAGCAGTATAGCGACCCCATTGTGTTTTGTATTAGCTGATGAGGTATAGATATTAGGGGAACACTCTATGATGAAATCTATGTACTTCTGTTTGTTTCAGATGGGTTTTCTGGAGCGCTACAACATCAAATCATCTATTGAGCAGGTACTTCCACACCTGGGAGCGCTTATTGGGGGAGTTGAGCCCATTAACATTCAAGTTAGGGTGTTCAGCACCATCCAAACCTTAATAAAGAACACATTTATCAAGGAGATGTCCTCAAGGGAGACCTCTCCACTGCCCTCAATCCCCCCTCCCCTCCCCGACCCCACTAATCCCTCCCAGAGCCACCTGCTTCCTAAAATACTCATCATGCAAAAAACAATCAACAAACAATATGAATATTGAACCTGGGAGCAAATGTTCCTTCCAGGTTTGCTAATCTCATTGGCAAAAAAAAACTAGGTGTGTAGTGGATTGAAACGTACCAAGCTTCCATGCAAATACATAGAGTTGCCTAGTGAGGTGTATCATTCCAAGTCAGTGTAAATGGTTATACCATTATGCTTCCTAATCTAGTTTAGGGCTCAGCATTATTTCCAGCCCATGTAGTTTGTTAATCAACCCTGTTTGAGATCCAGTCCCTATGTTTTCCCTGTCTTAGTTCCACACTCTACCACCACATCAGGGATGCCCACATATATTGAGTTGGTGTAGAATCAAGATTTACTTTTTCCATTTTGCTTTGCTTTCCTTTGTGTTTGCCAAGTCTCAGAGGAGACCCCACTGGGCCTGTTCCTCCCTCCCCCTTTTTCAGTAACGGTAGAGGTAGCCTCTTTAAGGCCCAATAAAGCAGCCACGTCAGCCAGTTCAGTTAAGTGGCCTTGCTTATTACGCTATTTGAAGGAAATCCCAAATGGCTAGGTCCGGAGATAATTCACCTGTTCGTTACGAAGTGCGTCTGTAACAGGTGAAACTGCAAATGTCTCCCCAAAGTCGCTGGAACCATGTATTGGAAAAGCAAGCACGTTCCACCTTGGAATTTGACAGTGTACTTTAGACCTACTGCACAAATGATAATTTCTTTCATTTTGTAGGAGCTTAAATTTGCCACAATAACTCTGGTTTGTCTCCCTCCTGACTCCACCAAGGGATCCACTCTATGAACTCGTCCCACTCTTACTTCTGGGCGATCCTCCCCTAGAACCTCAGAGAACAGGTGCACAATGAAGGCCTCTAGATCCGGTCCTTCGATTCCCTCCAAAAGGCCGTTCACATGTGTATTGTCCCTCTGAGTCTGATTCTATAAGTCTTCACACTTGAGGAGTACTACACAGAGCTGAGAATGTAGGAGCGTCACGTCACAATTCAGTGGTTGTATTTGTTGCTCTGAATCTTGTACTTTCTTTTCCAAGTCGAGAGTGCGCGTCCTCACAGAGTCAACATCTGCCTGAATTGCTATTCAATGGTGTTAACTTCTTTCTTAACAGAGTCAAAGGTTATAGTTATGTCGGCCCTGAGTTACTCCTGAAGCTCGGTCTTAAAGTCATGAATGGAGGCCAATAGGTTGTCTTTAGTAAGAGCCATGGCCTCAGGAGATGCCATGTCAGTAGGGTTCGCTTGGACCAAAGGCTGTGCATGATAGTTGGACATTCGATTTTGCTGGATCTTCTTGGGTGGCATTGAGCTTATTTAATTATACAGCAAATCAATGCTTGAATCGATGATGTGTTTCCAGCTAAGCCTGTGTCAAAAGATAGTTCTCCTTACAAGTTTGGGCTAATTCAACTGGTAGCTTAGTGTACCCTGAAGGAGGAGGTGCCAGTCCTTGGCGATTGCAGCAATGAGGTGGGTGGTTGCCGTGTCTACTTCACAGCGTGTTTCATAGGTCAGGCTGGTGCCAAATTGGAGTCAGGAAAGGCACAGTATACAGTCTGCTAATGATCTCTGGGATGACACACCCGCCATCTTCCCACCAGTGTCTTGTTACCCCCCAGGTTCCTTTGTGGTTGGGGGACTGCTGCCATGCCGAGAAGCCCCAGTGGCTCACAGGCCCCCACACCACGGCACGACCCCCGTGTGGCCAAATTCAAGATCACGGGGGGAGCACTTGTACCTCTCTTCCATTTTGACACTCTCCTTCATACTCTCCTACTAAAATTGGTTCCTTAGCTCCAAGTCTCAATATCTTTCCAGTTAGACCTTGGTGAAACCACCCCAGTATGTTGAGTCCTTTAACAACTACATACATTTTGTCTCTGATCATTTTCCCCTTCAATTCCATTACATCTTCCATATATCCCAAAAGTTCAATTCTGAGACCTTCATGAGACGGGAGAATAATCAGGTGCCATTAATGGTCTTTCTCTCCATGTTTCTGTAAACAAATGTTGTGTTATCATGGTCGTTCTAACACCAGAATCTACCAATAATGTAAGAACATTACACTCTACTTTTATTTCTGCACTGAGGACAACATGAACCATCACCTTCTTTTGGATGAATGTCTTTTCACCGCAGAAACAATTTCAGATTCAGATTTGTCCTCAGACTCCACAAGACACATTGTAGGTTTATTTAGTGTTTTATTTTTTAAACATATTTTGGCAAAAAGCCCATTCTTTTTGCAATAATTACATGTAACTTTGGCTCCTGGACACTTTCCCTCTTTTTCATGTGAAACATTACAGCACCGAGGACACAAATTCCTATTGTTGAACCTCAAGTTCTCCATTCTATTAGATTTGCCCATAACAGTATTACCTGCTGCTTTCTGCCAAAATTTGCTGACTTTAACCACATTCACGTTTTCAGCTGTTTTTTCATCAAGCTCTTTTAAACAGACTTGCAAAATGTCAATGCTTTTGGCTACTTTGATGGTCTCTTCTAAAGTGGGATTATCCTTTACTAATAACTTTTGCCTAATTTGTTTGCCTCTGCGTTGACAAACAAACTGATCTCTGAACAGCTGGTCTGTGGAGTTTTCAAACATAAAAGCAGACGCCAGTCTATGGAAAACTGAGATATATGCCGTCATATTTTCCTCTTCATTCTGTTTTCTCTTAAAAAATGTATGTTTTAGGACTATAAGACTTGGCTGTTTGTCAAATCTGTTTTTCAGTGTTAAAACGGCCATTTCATATTCTTTAACAACATTGTTACCCTCTTGTTGCGGTAAATCAGACAAATGTTTGAAGACAGACCTGCCCTCAAACCCCAATGAATGAAAGAGACATTTCTTTCTTTCTGTGCCAAATGTTAAAGCTCCAATAACCCCTAAATACATCTCAAATGCATCAAACCACATCTCCCACTTAACTGGTGATTCACCTGGTGTGTCTAGAAATGCAGGGGGAGGAGAAACACTTTGAATGGTATACATGGTCAAGTAAAGACGAGCAATAGGTTGACAACCAATAAATAAGGAGTTAATAAAGATGAATGTTGAGATACAATGAGTGTTCTGGAAAAGAAAAGAAAAACATTCCAAAAGGTGTTCAAATCCACTATTGTGAGGTAAATGTGATACCAAGGTTCTGAATGGTCAGCTGGAGGGTGTGCGCATCACTGTAGAGTTGTCAAGTGCTACTGCTTAAATAAGAGGAATAAGGCTGGCAGAAGAGCACAACAACAATAATAATAACGCCAGTCTGCAGATATAGGGATGACAGCACTTTTGTTTGTAGGTGACTGAGTCACTCCTACAACAAGTCGCAACTGTCGGCCCAACCCTCTCAGCTCGCAAGCAGTACCTCACCCAACATTAAAAGGTGATTTCTAGCAGCCTTATGCATGGACTCTAGATTGCAACATCTCAGGGGAGTGGTGGTGGAATGGAAGTTACCCATTTCTCATGTTAGCACTAGTTGCTGTCACACACAGGCAATGAAGGAGATGCAGGAAAGTTTTCAATATATTTACTGAAAGGACTGAAATCTACAGTAAAAAGCATGAGCTGCAATGATTAGGATAACGAACAGTAAAAGAAGCATAATTGTGGAGATGAGAGTTGTGACTGCAAAGACCCTCACCATCTTGTAATAAACATGAAATGTAAAATCCCTAGTATGGGGAACCTAATCCCTATCCTAACGACAGCTAGGTATGATAAACCTAATCTGCCAGGACCATGTCCGTTGAGAAGCGCCTCCCAACCCTTGTAACTGTGGAATGAGCTCTCTAGGTCAGACTCCGAGGTGACACAAAAGCTGGGTTCTGCAGCAAGGTGACGTGCAGCATAGATGGCATCTAGAAGGAATCTATTGGCGTCAATTATGTAAACAATCCCCACCAAGTGTACATTGTGTTCCTCTCACACATATGTGAGAAAGGGACATGATAAGAATACCTATGTACATCACTTGATTATGACGCTGGCACCGGTGTGTGAATCACCTTGATGTGTCAGGAGAGACTTCCTGGTACTGACTGGGGAAACTCCGTCATGCATAGTGACATCAGAATCACTTGATGCACATGTATTTCTTGGACAGGCACGGTCAGGCACAGGAAAAAAATGGCCTCTGCGTCAACCATAATGACGTAGGGGTCACCTGATGGTGGAGAAAAGGACTGTGGATCCATAAAAAATAAGAGATTGCCTAACCTCCTTCACGATGAACCATCTCAGCTAGGTCAGAACAGTACCCTGAGAAACTGCTGCAGCCAAGCTTCTGCCGCTCAGCTGCAGACTGGGTGACAGCGAGACACTGGAAACCGGCAGGACTGATGGCTAGAACCAAGGTACCTGAGTCCACGCTTGCAGCCAAGTTGTCCCCACAAATAATGTAGTAAATACTCAGTGTAGAGGATCACAGGTAAGTAGAAGTGTATTTGTATGAGGCTACACAGTTTTGGAGCCTCTCAACAAGCAACCACCCATAGCCTCTCCATTATAGATGGCCATTGACTTAAATTTCCAATGTTAACATACTCAGATTCTTCTTACATCACTGTACAACAATAGACTGTACTTATCACTTACTGTTGTTGTGCTGCATGAATACTTTTCACATTGCCTCTAAGTTAAGCCTGATTGAAGTTTGAGTAAATATACATAGGGTTAAGCACAAGTTAATTTAGTGGCATTTTGTGGTTCACCCTGCAAGGGATTGTGTGTGTTGCTGGACCAGGGCTCACACCCCAATTTCTCACAAGGACTTATTACTTGTGATGGACTCACATCCTTTCCAACTATTAACCTAATTTTGTACATAACCCAAGCGGGAAAGAAAGTATAACAGGATTGGAGTCAGGGATGGTCCAATAGTGGTCCCAAGCATAACTTTCTAATGAAAATCCCCTCTGTAAATATGTGTTGTATTTATGGAGCATTTGGTTCTCTGCCTGAATACTATTTATTTGGATGTAGCTGAGCACATGATGTTAAGCCTCAGTACATGAGGCTATGCATTAGCATTTGATTCTAAGTATGCTGTTTGGATTCTGCATGGGCAAGAGTATGTGTCAAGGCGTTATGGATATTTCTAACAAATTATAATAAATTAAGTGTGATCTTGCCTGTGCAGGTGATAATGAAGATTCATGTGTTTTTTAGAGATATGACTCTGAAGTATTTATATTGTTTTGGGATCATGCATGATTTATGGCTGTATGCAGCTTGTACTGTGTATCAGTGTGACTATGGTGTGTGTTTTTGGACTTTTTAGGTATGCCAATGTGTGTTTCTAAGTGTTAAGAACTGGTTGGTGTCACATTACACATGTCCTGTATTGTAAATTATGATTGTTTTATTTACTAAATTTTTACAATTGTCGATCTGTGGACTGTGTGTAGACGTATATTGTTGATTTACATTAGTTCATAAAAAAATTTCTTTGTCTTGGTGATGCTATCTCTCCTTGCACTGATTTCCGTGTGATGTTACTACAGCTCTAGTGAGTGGCCACTGAAAGCCAATCATGTGTGGGAACAACCACTGAAAAAGCAATAACATCCGCAAATAACTTTTTTATAAGGTACTTTAATTCACTCTAACTTGAACACGATTCTAAGCAAAGCAATGGCCAGCAATAATTTTTATGATATCTAAGAACATGAAAAAGTCTATCCTGGACCTTCATGTTGCGAATGAAGGTGCTATGAAGATTGAACACCTGATTCCAGCAGACTCGTTAGAGTATAATTGGATTTATTTTAACCTCAAATAAAAGACCCAGTTAGTGGAAAGTGGTCACTAACAACCTGGACAGCTGTTCCTTAGCACCAAGCACATTGTCAACACTTCAAAACCTCTTCATGACGAAGTTGTAGTATTCAACCTCCTCATGAATAAATTAATTAAGATTACTGTAGGAAATGGCTCCTTGTTGCAGTTACCGCCCCCCACTTTTTGCCTGCTATTGATGCTGACTTGACTGAGAGTGTGCTGGGACCCTGATAACCAGGCCCCAGCACCAGTGTTCTTTCATTAAAAATGTACCATTGTTTCTACAATTGGCACACCCCTGGCATACAGAGAAGTCCACTGTGAACGGTACCAGTGGTACTAAGGGCCCTGTGACCAGGGAAGGTCCCTAAGGGCTGCAGGATGTGTTGTGCCACCCCAAGGGACCCCTCACCTAACACATGCACACTGCCATTGTAGATTGTATGTGTTAGTGGGGAGAAAAAGGCAAAGTCGACATGGCATCCCCCTCAGGATGCCATGCACACAAAATACTGCATGTGGCATATGTAATTCACCCCTCTAGCAGGCCTCAAAGCCCTGAGGCAGGGTGTACTATACCACAGGTGAGGGCATAGCTGCATGAGCAGCTCCTTGAGACCCTCACTTTTGAGTAGTGCGCTTTACAAATTCCTGATTGATTGATTGATTGATATGCCGCTACAGTGTCTAAGTCCATTCTTAGACATTGTAAGTACAGTGTGGCCACATTAAGTATATGGTCTGGGAGTTTGTCAAAACAAACTCCACAGTTCCATAATGGCTACCCTGAACACTGGGAAGTGTGGTATCAAACTTCTCAGAATAATAAACCCACACTGATGCCAGTGTTGGATTTATTAAAATATGTACTAAGATGGCATCTTAGAGGTGCCCCCTGTATTTTACCCAACCCTTCAGTGCAGGACTGATTGGTTTGTGCCAGCCTGATCCTCTGATTACTATCCTCTGATAAACCTAACTGCTTGACCATACTACCACAAATAGAGCATTAGTATTATCTATTATTGCCTCTGTCAAACCTCTTGGGGAACCCCTGGACTCTGTGCACACTATCTCTCATTTTGAGATGGTATATATAGAGCCAGCTTCCTACAATTACTGAATCAGAAAAACAAAGAGTTCATCACAATGGTATTCTCAAGAATTGAACAAAGGAAGGAAGATGCTCATGGTGGCCTGATCTGTCAACCATGAACCTGGATGCCTCATGAATTGAAAGAATGAAGTATGTACACAGCATATTTGGAGTAAGGTCCCTTTTCATCAGATATTACTTGGGCCAAGTGAAGATATCTCAGTAAAGTTTTACAATGTAAAACATATTAAAACAACTTTCTTAACCAGTTGCCAAAATTACAAAAGAAAAGTGTAAAGAGTGCTCTGAATTGTGTAATGAAAATATTTGAAATACGAAACTCACTCATTCTACAATATCAGTTGACAAAGCTCTAAAATACAATATGATCTCAAACTTTTTTAGAGAAGTCACAGAAAGTGCACTGATTAGGACCATAATGAACTCTAGACTATACTCTCACTTCACTGACCCACAATTTTCCACCATATTAAAAGAGATCAGCCTATCTCTTGGCCTGCATTATACTCCTCTGATCGATTCTGCATTAATGCAATGAGAAGTTCCAGGAGGTCAGTTCACCCTGCCTTAAAAGAGGATGAGCTAAATCATTTCTCAGGCTGTAATTGACCTTTGATTTTACCAGAAATCATACGAAGCTGGGTAGCATAACAAAATAAACAATCCATTGAAAGATCTAACCTGTTTGATGAATTACAGTCCATAATTATCACTATAGCACCCAAATAGCCATTGTATGTGATAAAGATGATGCAACTAAGCTTAATAAAGAAACTTATGTATGGATTTGATAGGATGAACCATAACACTGTACTTAAAACAATCAAAGAAAAATGGGTATAAATGTCACTGCTGGTTGTAATTTCTACAAAACTGATTAAAATACTTTAAATTGAACAATTAGCTTGCAGACTCTTCTCCTCAAGGCTAGGATATTTCAGACCGCAATCCTATCATAATTATTTTTAAATCTGTACTTCAAACCTTTAACACACTCCACAAACACTCTAAAATCTTGTATCATATGATGTATAGCTATATCCAAGAGTCTCATCCCCAGAAGACTCACTCATACAAAGGCAGAAGTCGTAGGTGCCTTTTTATCTCCTCATGCTAAAACGTCTCACGGCCGAGATTCCACTTATTCTCCCAAGAGCTAAGTCTCTGTCCAGTCTTGCCTCGACTCATCTGTAGTAGACTGCAAATCTCACATCAGAAACTTTGGGCTTAATTATAGCAACCTAGATCCAGAAGTACACATAACTGTCATAGCAACCCATTGCCCACTTAAAAGTCTTTGAGGAATTAAACCCATTAGACTTGAATTGGACTTTACTGGGCTTTAAAACGGTGGTCAGTCACCTGTCAGGTCCAGATTCCGTGGTACAGACCTTCCAAACTGTGAGCAAGACAAGTTCTTGTAGTGCTGGAAGATGCCCCTATATACCATCACAGTTCTCAATGTATGAGAAAGGCACCGCTATGCTCAAGGGCAACTAGGCTATTTAAACAATAAAAATCCAACAAAGAACCTAATTGATAACTGTAATGGGAGAAACAAAAAGCTCCATGTTAATCGAATTGCATCCTGAATCTGAGCAAACCCATTTGTTTTTGTACTTTTGGCACTTGTCCTTGGACCCCGCAACATATAGGGGTCAAATATGATAGGAGAAAACCACTTCCACTGCTTTTAAGAAAATAGCACCTCTTTGAGGATGGGTTCTCCAAAGCTGACTTTACAAAATTATATTTCTAAGAGCTCCAACAGAAACTTGGACTCACCACAGAATTCACACCATTATGAAAATCACCTAGACAGGATTATCTGGCACATGCTAGTAGCACTAAGCACTAAGATATTACTCTACAAGAGTACTGGCTGACCTAAATCTTTAGCCATGTTTAGAAAAGAGATCTGAAATATTGATGATGGGCTTAAATGTAATGCAAGAAGAATACAAATAAGTCAGAGTGCAACGTGTTCTCTCAGGAGGCAGAGCTCTTCACAGAACAGGATACTCAATCAGTTCATATGAGCTGAAGAGGCTTTTAAAGGGGATGGGCAGTATTTGTCTTTCTAAAGACACTCTAGTACTTGTACTGAACATTAAGGACATGGTGATCTTTTCAGACAAAGGCTGTCCTGATGTTCCTGGCCCACCTAATCGTGTTTGTGGTGATGAACTTATCACAAGCTCTCTCTATGTGTGCTCCATTCTGCAGCACACATAGAAAGAGAAAATCACCATTGAAATTGCTTTTGTGCAGGAAGGAGTCCCTTCCTACACAAAAACAATATCTGCAGTGCAGCCATCTTTGCACCATGGCTCAAGGGTGGCGCATTAGCGCTCAGCAGCAAAATTAGCACTGACACAGGGGACCACACAAGGGTGCCCCGTAGTTGATTACATATGGCTCATCCCTGCATTTAGAAAATTACAGTGTGGCGCTGCCAAATGTGTGAAGAGTTGCGCTCCATCTTTTTCTTTTACATCTGAGACATAATGGCCAAACACTCCAAATTGTCGTACTAGCGGCCCAATTTTTCAAGCCTGTAATGCAACATTAGCATCATACAAATTGATGCCAATATGGATTCAAGCTGGCCGTTCCCCTTGTGCTACAATAACAATGTCACACAATGCATGCATAGATCCACATTGTACATTCTTCCACAACAAAGTGGCTGTGGCAGATATGATGTATGCAAGAAAAGATCACTTACGCAAGGAGGGAAGAACTAGTAGGGCTGGCAATCCATAAAGGTTGCACTGTGCTATCTAATGTGTGAGGCCTACCAAAGGCAGATGTCAAAGTGACGCAAGCATTGTAAGCAAGGGACCTCCCTGTGCTTTGCTGCACTAGTGCCATCATTTATGGTACCAATGCAGTAAAACACCACTATAGCGACAAAACTCATTAGACTACTGTGGGAATATCCACCATGGTGACCAGTAATGTAAATAACGTGCTTCCATGGTGTTGATGGCTGGGTCAAGGGGCCTGCAAGGAAAATGTTGGTGTGGGATCAATGTACCAAATACATTGAAAGTTTGCCCTCTGTGTGATGCACAATACAACACACAATAAACAACTACAATCTGTAGAAATACAATCTTGTCACACACCCACTTGTCACTCCCACACCACCCTGAGTTCTTGGACTACACTTAAATAAATCCAGATGTGCAGATCTTTTCAAAGGCATCAGAAGATCGGTGGGTCACATATGGGTTGCATGGGAAGATTACCAATAACACATGGAATGCCTACTTTATGCAGTGTCAGGTATGAGAGGGGTATGTGATAGATATACCAGGATAAGGTATGCAAGGTACCTCACGGTGGCTTTTTAAGTATGACCTATTACTAGAATATGCTTGGGTAGAGCACTATGATGCCTGTGTCTGGATATACTGGCATATAATTACCCATTTATGAAGAAATACGCAGTGCAACAGCTCAGCTTGTTCTGCTGTGCAGCATCAATTCTAATGTGCAGGAATGTGTACTTGTCACTGAGAGTCAATCCTTCCCTCTACTAACCTTGGTAATGCCTAAAGATATGATGGATAATACCAACTTTGCCACACAATTTGCATGGTGTAGGGGTGTCCCTCTTGCCGGTCCAAATACACATCTGCAGGAAGGAACACATCCTGCTAAGTCTACTAATAGGAATTAATCTGCCACCTACAATGTTTGACAAATATTACAACACACATTGAAAGTAGTCCACAATACGATTACAACATTGTCAGTCCTTAGTACCACAGCTATAATGCTACAATGCCACCCCTGATTTGGTGTCCCAACCTGATGCATCCACACATCAACAAGCCTCAAAATGTATCACGTCTGCATTCCACGACACATGTGTTGTCAGAGTGATGAAGTGGGTGGGATTTCCACATGTATCCCCCTAGCCACTTTGAGTCATGTGTTCAGCACCCTGCACCACACAACATAACAATAAACCACCTTGTGTGCAAACATGAAGGTCTACCTTCCACCAAAACAACACTCAGTCCAGCAATGTAGCCATCCTTGCAGCTAGGTAACAAGGAAACCTGAGATGCACCGGTGACTGTTACCCTGCAGGAGGAAAGAAAATCCTGTTGCGCACACACACACAAGGTGGTTGAATCTGACAATGGGTGGTGCAGGATGCTGGACACACCACTCAAAGTAGCTACAAGGATGCATTTGGACAGCTGTCTCCCTACCATCCAAGTATTTCTGTACATCTCAACTTGTAGTGTGAGCACAAATCCGGAACAATTCCCATGGCATGCATATGTAACCCTGACAAGTCAATGAAAGGGGTACATATGTCAAAGATCATGATTAAAAAAACAATGAAGGTGGGTGTAACACACTGGGAACTGTGGACTGGCAGATTGTGTCAATGGGGTACTCCACAGAAATGATACTCAGGTGGCACAGTGTGCCATTAAGGGTCCATAAATGTGTGCCTTGATGTGCGGGTCAGTACCATGTCACTGAGCCACCTGGAGCAAGTAAATGATGAGCTATGCCAACAGCCACTACAGTCAAAGATTGACTTTTCACTATCCCATTGCAGATAATGATGCCTTACCTCCTGTCCTGGATTTTACTGATGATATGGATGACCAGCTTCCGACCATCAATGCTGACACTCTCCAGGATGTCCTGGGTTCCTTCCAGACACCATCTCCAGGCACAGGAAGGACACACAGCATTGCGAGGTCTCCACATGAACCATCCAACTACCAACACACAGCACCGACCAGTCCTGCCACATCCCCTGGACACTGAAAACCCAGACATTACCTTTCAGAAGACAGCAGTAGGAGGCCAGCGGGAGTTGGTACAGCAGGTGCGGATGGAAATGGAGACCATGGCAGGCAAGGTAGAGGGAGTGCAGAGGTGCCTCAGTCCGATTAAGGACAAATCTGCTGTCCCCAACCAACATAGCTGCTGTCATGAGGCAGAGGCTGGACCATCTGCCCTTCCAAAGTGCCAGCAGCATGATTGATAACAGGCTGGGTTCTTTACAAAATGCCCTGGAGTCCATGCAGCGAGATCTGCCTACCACTGTGACGTAGGTGCTGTGTTGCGAAACTAGCTGTTCCTCTTTCCTGCAGTGATGCCTTTTGCATTCCCACAAATGACAGCTACCAGAACCTTTGATTCCACATCTCTATTCTCTGATGTGTGTGTACGCCCCTCAACTTCAACAACAACACCACCCATGGCACAGGAGGACCCACATACCTCAGAGGATGAAGATGTGAAAGGAACATCTTTCACACGAAAAAGCACCCGGTAGCTACATTCTGTGCCACATGGACAGTATCTCTTTAGTTCTGTGCTTTAGATAACACCAGTGTTGTGACAGCTGGTGATGTGTCTTTTTCACTTAACCACTGTTGACCTAACTGCTATAGACTGTCGTTGTCTCAATCCATACCTATTGTCAATTTGGATAGCGTCTCACTAATGCTCATCTCTCCTACACATGTCGCTTGACGTGTCCCTCACCCTTGGACATTCAATGGCTTGGGATCTCTTATAGGGTTAGTGAACTGTACGTTGTACGTCATTGGAAACAAAACTTGCACATGTAAATAAATCACCATAATCACATGTGTTCCAGTGTTCCATCAACTGTTACACATGTATGTATTGTGTGAAGCTATGTCAATGAATACAGAACCAAAGGACATGTGTTGCTTACTGTCAGACACAAAGGCACACACTAGGATCCACACATAATTAAGGTGGCTGTTAGCATTGTGGACTGCAACCAACTGTCTGAGTATTCAAAGCATGTATTAAACAGGTATCCATGCAAGTTGACATATGGCATCTGTGGTTCAGACAACAAGGCCCGTATTTATACTTTTTGACGCTAAACTGCGCTAACGCAGTTTAGCGTCAAAAAATTTAGCGCCGTCTAACGCCATTCCGAAGCGCCATGCGGGCGCCGTATTTATGGAATGGCGTTAGCCGGCGCAAGCAGACCGGCGCTGCCTGGTGTGCGTGGAAAAAAAACACGTAGACCAGGCAGCGCCGGCGTAGGGGGAAAATGGCGCTAGGGCGTCTTAAAATGGCGCAAGTCGGGTTGACGCTAAAAAATCGTCTTAACCCGATTAGCGCCATTTTTTCGACGCCCAGACGCCATTTAAATGACTCCTGTCTTAGTAAAGACAGGAGTCATGCCCCCTTGCCCAAATGCCATGCCCAGGGGACTTCTGTCCCCTGGGCATGGTCATTGGGCATAGTGGCATGTAGGGGGGCACAAATAAGGCCCCCCTATGCCACCCAAAAAAAATTGTAAAATAACAAAAATTATACTTACGTGAACTTACCTGAATGTCCCTGGGGTGGGTCCCTCCATCCTTGGGTGTCCTCCTGCGGTGGGCAGGGGTGGCAGGGGGGGTCCCTGGGGGCAGGGGAGGGCACCTGTGGGCTCATTTTGAGCCCACAGGCCCCTTAACGCCTACCCTGACCCAGGCGTTAAAATGTGGCGCAAATGCGGGGTTTTTTGACCCGCCACCTCCCGGGCGTGATTTTTGCCCGGGAGTATAAATACGACGCATTTGCGTCGCCGTCATTTTTTTAGACGGGAACGCCTTCCTTGCATCTCATTAACGCAAGGAAGGCGTTCACGCTAAAAAATGACGCTCTTTGCCAATACTTTGGCGCTAGACACGTCTAACGCCAAAGTATAAATATGGCGTTAGTTTTGCGCCGAATTTGCGTCGAAAAAAACGACGCTAATTCGGCGCAAACGGAGTATAAATACGGGCCCAAGTGTCTGGAACTTTCCCTGATGTACATCATTGATTTGACCAACAAAATAGGCATATGTTAGACTGTGAGGGGCAGCCGCTGAAAAGTGTATTGAGTAGCTAATGTGATATCACTGCCAATCACACAGGTCCTTGGTCATAGGGAATACACATAGTCACATGTAAATCAATGCTGAATGCATACACAAAGGCATTTGTCTAGCATGGTTAGAGCAGACATGATGACACCCAGACAGTCAATCATCATGGACAATATATTGTATAAAACTAACAGTATTTATTAATACTAAAAAACACTACCTATTAAAAACCTAAACTACACACTAACCTACACTAAGTTAATCTATACTAACTTATCTTAACTTATCCCTATAGCTATCTATACTAATCTAAACTTATCTTATACATGTAACACCACACAATAAACAGTGTGCCCTCGACCCCCTTAAGAGACAATGGGCAAGTAAGACAACATGAACCTAAATCTGTACATAGACTAACTAAACCTAGCACCTAAACCGATATATTTTATTAGTATTTTTAAAAAAATATTTTTGTATTTTTTTAATAAAACTAAATCCCACCCCCTAACTATACTATGTCCTACAACTAACCTACTCTATGCTACCTAACATATGCCTACGCACGTAGTGGCAGCTGGGGGTGGCTGTTGCTGGGCTGCTGGTGTTGTATGAGCTGTGGATGTTGAGAGGGTGGGACCTACTGAGGTACCCCTGACCCTCGGTGTTGAGGGAACACCTTTCTTGGAGCTGGTTGCAGAATCAATCTGCCCTCTAATCAAAGGCATGCTTCTGTGCTGGGGTCACTGTGGCGGCTAAAACATGAGGAGAACATGTCATCAAAACTGCTTTGGGTACAGGACGAACAATCATGCAATGGAAACACACATGTTGTTCACCACACATACTACAACAATGTCAAGACATTCTATCCAAATCTGCCTACCAAGCACCTACAATATCTTGTTAATGTCACAGGGATAGTGGCTATCCAATGTTGCACACTAGCGTCCAGATTTAAGAGGGCTAAGCCACTCCTTGCACCATATTAGCATCATCATTATTTTGACCCTGATGTGGCCCAACAAGGCCAAATTCCCTGTGCCATATTTATAAAGTGGTGCAATGCATACATGCACTTTGTAACACCTTGCGCCAAATTATGCCTGCTCCAGGCATAATGAATGCAAGGGGCATTCCCCCCGTAGGGGTGCACAAATGGCATAGGGGAATGTAAGAGATTTCACTACGTCATTTATTTAGGCAACTTTTAACACCTGCTCAGAGTAGGCGTCACAAGGGGGCACAGCATTGGTTACAATGGGCCCCCATGTATACTTCAGGGTTAGCGTCAACTTATTTTGTGCTAAACCTGGACAGTACCTCAATAGCATCAAAAATGTTTACGCTATTGCCCCTTACCCTGAGCCATGGTGTGCCGTATTTCAAATACGGCTCACACATGCTGGGGATAGGGGGGCGCTAGGGCCACAGGAAATGTGGTGCTGCTCTGGGTGCAGCGCCACATTTCTTAAATCTTACCCTATCTGCGCACAAGCTTGTTACATTTCCTACGTACCAGGTAAATACTCACCATGATCATCTCATACACATGTGATGTGACCATGCTCACTCACAATTATCATCCGCACACATCTTGTTGCTACAATCCGTAGACATGCCTCACAACCATCTGGAGAAGAGCTCAAATCTCTATGTGTACTCAACTGACAGTTGGCCTTTACAAAAAGCTCCTTGACCGGCTGGTGCCTCTCTTCATTTTTGAAGAGTATTGAAGCACCGGTGGTGCAAGTGTCTCATTGATAAGTCCCTTGGAGACCTCAACACATGTACATAAATTGTACCATGCCCAGAGTAAATTTGTGCTGTGTGTGGCACACAGTGTAGTAACATGGACTGTGACAAGTATGTTGGCAACCATGCAATTCTAAAAACCAGCACCTCTGACACATATCTTGACTTACATCACTGTGTTTGTGGTCATAATTATCTTTTCCTAAGACCCACAAATCCATTGCAGCACATGTTGGCACCTGTGCATCATTCAACTCATTCCACATCCTCAACATAACATCAGACATGATGTCGATACTCAAGGATAGATGATGGTGTCTGAATTGACACATATGCCATTTTAACATGACAAAGCACACATCATACAGTCTCATACACAACCCTGGATCTATATATGAGGCATACAAGGTGATACTTACTGGCTGCATTGGGGTCTTTAAAATGGGAAACCTCACCAATATTGTTGGATGGAGGTCCACCCGCAAGACATGACAGGAAAACATAGGGTTGTGATTGTTGACCAAAGAAAAGCATGGACAACTGTTACATATTCCACTTGTTTAGCTGAGCGACCTAGTCAACTTAGTGTTAGGAATGACGAACTGCTATCTATAACATGTCAGTCAGACAGACACAGTTAGCCTACAAAAAAAAGTACAAATACGTGATGCACCCATACATGTCTCTGGAACATATGTTGCAAACTTTTAGGGGACAGGATACTGTCCATTGGCAGAAGTTTAGAACTTTGTAGTAAATCTCTGTGAAAAAAGTAGCAACCACTCAGATGCTTGACTCTTTTCAACCCCATACTACCACCACATACCTCTACCATGTGTGTGCCGTATGTAACATATGGCACACCAATGTGCATGTCAGGACACTGATGTTGTAAACTATGACATTATGGTGGCACTTAGCATGCTTTCCACCATACATGAAGGTGCTAAACCTGCTAAGTGAAATTAGGCATTTTGATAACAATGAAATTGTCATTTAACCAACCTGCCTTAGCCACAGATTCAAGTGAACTCCAAAAATGGCACAGTGGAACTAAGTCGATTTAAAAGTTAATTTTTTGTATGCCACCTACTGCAGGCATACACACCTTGCATTCTTCAGCCCTGGCGCTGCCATCACGTGGAACCAGGGTTTAAAACTGACACAATGCTTGCATTGTGCAACTTTTGACATATGGTGTGGTATTACTTGCCTCCATCAGCCACATTACCTTAAAAAACTATGACACAGATGTTGCAGTAGGAGCCAATTAGTCCTTCTCACATTTGTGTTTGTGCTGTGTCACTCTACACATACATGTCTGTAGTGAAAACAGTCTTCATTTGTGGTAAGGCAAATCTTTTATTAATAATATAAGGCTGCTGCGATGTGGCAGCCACCGCCTCAACCGTCCACCAGCTCTCTTCCCCATGTTCGAGCGATGCATTCGGTCCTCAAGGTCTGTGTCTCAAGCGCAAGACGCGAGTCGCGAGGACGCGACCGACAACAACACACTACATTATCCTCTTCCCTTATACAATAGCAAACACCTTTAAACATTTTACCTAACTCTTCAAGCAAGCAAATTTACAAAAGAACAATAGTAAAAAAATTAATAAAAAAATAAATAATAAAAGAATAAAAACATTGAAGAAAGATAAAAGCACAAATGATGATGCAACAAATACATTACATTAGAAATGTAACACAAAGGATGGATTCACAAGGTTAGCGGTATCTCAAGGGTTTCACCCTTTGTCTGCCATTTCTGCGTACATAATGTTTAGGATCAAATTTTTCAACATCTCTGGGATTTGTTTTCCCAGCAACGGATTCACTATGAGATGGTTTGCCCTGACACACAATAGATTGATCAGAACCACACATTCTGTTAGGAATATCCTTGACCTTAACCACCATGTCAAAATTCCACCAATTACGCAAATTTACTCTAACAGCATTACCACATATTTTGTCAATTATCAAAGGTTCTGAAAATCTCTTTTCTCCTTTCTTCCTGTGAACAGGTAATTTGATTCTAATCTTATCCCCTACGACAAGCTGATGGGGATAGACCTTCTTTGATAAATCAAAATATTCCTTCTGCTTTATCTGTGCCTTACAGACATTATTTCTGACAACATCATCAATCAAACTCAAATCACTTTGTTTAACCCACTTGGACATCCAACCAGGACAGATCTTAGAAGATGGTTTCCATCCATGCAACAGTTAAAAAGGGGAAACACCTGTAGATGAATGGGGGGTTGTGTGATAAAACCACAGCATAGCCCGTACAGAAACTTGAACATTTGACTTGTTGGCAATAGCCCACTGCACACTATTTCCCAATACTCGTTTCATGCGCTCTACAAGTCTATTAGTTTGAAGATGATATAGTGAACTCTTTATAAGCTTGACATCTCCTTCTAATAAAAATTCTTTAAACTCATGACTAACAAATTGCACACCATTGTCAGACACAATAACCGAAGGAAACCTCTCACATAGAAACACATCTCTCAAAAATTCAATAACATTCTTTGATGAGGGATCCATTAGAGTAGTAGTCAATTAAGACTACAGCAAACCTCAAAGAAACTGGTAAGGCCTTAAAAGGACCAAAAGGATCAATTCCCAGTTTTTCCCAAGGTCTAGAGGGTAGTTCAATAGGTTATAACGGTGGAGTCCTCACTTTGAACCCCTTTTCACAGCTATTGCATATCACACATCCCTCCACACAAGCATCAACACATTTGTCCATTCCAGGCCACCAAAATGTTTCATGTAATCTGCGTCTAGTAAATGTCCTGCCTAAATGACCCTCATGCGCGGCGGCAACTACTCTTTTCCTCAAGCTCTCTGGGGGAACAAACCTCTCACCCCTCACCAGAACATCGTCTTCAACAGACATTTCACTTGATACTTTGATGAAAGTTTTGAACTGAATCAGAACATTTCTCTCTTTGGGCCACCCTCCTTTTACAAATTTTATAACCTGAGCCAACACCAAATCTTTTGCCAATTCCCTCTTCCACTCACATTCATTTATCGCACACATATCTTCTAGATCAACAGATTCTATAAAACAGTTATCAACATCATCCTCGTCTTCATCCTCACCCACACTAGCTTCTTCAAGTGTTGGGAATCTAGATAAAAAATCTGCTCTGATGTTCTTGTTGTCTGGAACATAACAGACCTCAAAGTTATATTGTAATAATTTTGTAACAAATCTACAAATACGAGGTGTTAACTCTCTGATTTTGTCTCCAGTCAAATTAGATATAAGGGGACTATAATCTGTGCACAAAACAAACTTGTTTCTCCACACATAGGGATGAAACTTATTTATATCCCACCAACATACCAACAATTCCTTTTCAATTACAGAAAAGTTCAATTCAGACCCTCTCAAAACTCTAGATGCATAACCCAAAGTATTTTCCACACCTTCTTTCGCTTGAGTCAACACGGCACCTACACCGATACTGCTGGCGTCCACAGTTATGATACATTGTACATCTGGATCAAAAGGTTTTAAAATTCTAGGTCCCACTAATTGTGACTTGACCCACTCAAAAGCCTCCTGACATCCTTGCTCCAATCAAAAACTACATCTTTCTTTAATAAATTAGTCAGTTAATAAGACTTAGTTTTAGCAGCGTAATCACTCATGAAGCGTGAATAAAACTCACACAAACCAATAAAAGACTTCAACCCTGTTTTGTCAGACGGTGGAGATGCATCCATAATTGCTTTGACCAATCCTGGTTTGGCTTCAATACCTTGTTCGGAAACAACATGTCCTAAACACTCAACTCTATTGTGCACAAATTAGCATTTTTTAATTCTAAGAACCACTCCTCTTTCCTGCATGATCCTTAACACTCTTCTCACAATGTGATCATGTTCCTCTTGGATGCTGCATGGATCAAAACATCATCTTGAAACACAGCTACCCCCTTTATGTCCTTCAACATCTGAGACATAACACGTTGAAAAACAGCTGCTGCTGACACTAACCCAAAAGGCATCCTACAATACTGAAATGTACCTAAAGGTGAAACAAAAGCAGTAAGATGTCTTGAAGCTGGATCTAAAACAATCTGATGGTACACCGCAGCTAGATCCAATTTGGAAAACCATTTTGATTCACCAATAGTGGCTAACATTTCAGTAATTTTGGGTAAGGGATGAGAATCTACCCAAATATGTTTGTTCAACCTGCGAAGATCAACACAGATTCTCAAATCGCCATTTTTCTACCTTGTAACAACCAAGGGAGACAACCATAAAGAGGATTCTATAGGTTCTATGATACCCTTCATGCACAAATCCTCCAACTCCTTTTCCAGTTTGTCCCTCACACTGAATGGTACACTCCTCAACTTATGTTTCACTGGAATGGCTCCCTCCTTGACTTTTATCACATGAGTAAACCCTTCAATGGTACCCAATTTTCCTGAAAATACTTATGGGAAATCCTTAATTAGACTGGCTCCATAATCACTTGATTCTACAACAGATACCTGTTCCTTAGTGCCTGGCCTCGAGACCATTTGAAACAAACCCTGATGAAACCATCCCAATATGTTTAGTCCTTTTATCACCACATACATTTTGCCAAAAAATGTCCGTCCCTTAAATTCAAGTACATCTTCAAAATACCCTGTTAACTCGATCTTCCTCCCTTCATAAGACACAGGTGCTCTGTCAGGCGCACAGAGAGTCCTCTCTCCCCAAACCTCTTTACAAAGTTCTTGAGTAATCATTGTGATGCGGGCCCCAGAGTCTACTAAAAGCTTGACAACCTTGTTACCCACACCAATTTCAACGTAAGGATCTACACACATAGCAGGGTCACCAGTCACTACCTGATCCTCCATAACAATCATTAGCATGTCCTTAAACTCTTCTTCGATTCTGTCTAAATCACTATCAACTACCTCTGAGACATTTGCTACCCTAAACTATTTGTATACCTTCCTGACACACCAATTTCAACGTAAGGATCTACACACATAGTAGGGTCACCAGTCACTACCTGATCCTCCGTAACAATCATTACCATGTCCTTAAACTCTTCTTGGATTCTGTCTAAATCACTATCAACTACCTCTGAGACATTTGCTACCCCTGAACTATTTGTATACCTTCCTGAGCCCTGTTGAGAACCAGAAATGATAGTGCCACTCTGACATGCGTAATCAAAATGGCCAACTATGTTGCATTTCCTGCATATGGCATTCTTAGCAGGACAGCCTCTACCAATATTAAAGTGATTTGGATTACCACAACAAAAACTGTTTTGCTTATAAAATGGTTTGAAAGTAGTCTTAGTTAATTTTATCATTTTCTCGTCTTGAGATTTCACCAATCCTATATTCTCTGTTGTTTTGGATTCCAACTCCTTCACCGACAATTTGGAGATCTCAATGCTCCTTGCCAGTCATAATGTCTCATCAAGTGACGGATTACTCATCGAAAGAAGCTTCTGCTGGATAGTCGTATCTGTGCATTTTACAATAAACTGGTCCCTGGCCAGCTGGTCACTGAACGCCTGGAACTGACAGTCAGCTGCAAGTTTTCTCACAGCTGACACAAAAATATCCACATCTTCACCAGGATTTTGTTCTCTTTTGAAAAACTTGTGTCTGATAACCATTAACCTCAGTTCCAATTTTTTTACTGTTTCAGTATACTCATCAATCTCTTCTCCTTCATTTAACACCAAGGCAGGAAGATGTTTAAAAACGGATCTCCCTTCGAATCCTAGAGAATGCAATAAATTCTTTTTTTTTTCTTTCAGGATGGAAACGTGATGCACCAATTGCTCCAAGATACTTTTCAAATGCATCAAACCAATGTTTCCAAATAATTGGTGGATTACCAGTTGTCTCCAAAAAAGGTGCTTTACTTTGCAATTTCTGACCTGTTCAGCTGTGCTTTGCCCTGTTCAGCGGTCTTCACCATGGCGGTCTTTTCCCTGTTCAGCGGTGCTTTGCCATGGCCGTCTGTGCCCTGTTCAGCGGTGTTTGACTTTGCAGTTTCTGACCTGTTCAGCGCTGCTTTGCCCTGTTCAGCGGTCTTCTCCATGGCGGTCTTTTCCCTGTTCAGCGGTGCTTTGCAATGGCGGTCTGTGCCCTGTTCAGCGGTGCTTGACTTTGCTGTCTGACCTGTGCATTGGTGTGTGGCATGACTGTCCCTCATTGCCCAGCGGGGCTGTGGCTGCCGGGTCCCTCCAGGGCACTGACGCTGGCGGTGCTCTCCAGACCAGTGACTACAGTGCTGCCCCCCAGGGCACTGACGCTGGCGGTGCTCTCCTGACTAGTGACGATTGTGCTGCCCTCCTGGGCAATGACTCCGGCGGTGGTCTCCTGACCAGTGACGACTGTGCTGCCCTCCTGGGCAATGACTCTGGCGGTGGTCTCCGGACCAGTGACGACTGTGCTGCCCTCCTGGGCAATGACTCTGGCGGTGGTCTCTGGACCAGTGACTACAGTGCTGCCCTCCTGGGCACTGACTCTGGCGGTGGTCTCCTGACCAGTGACGATTATGCTTCCCTCCTGGGCACTGACTCTGGCGGTGGTCTCCTGACCAGTGACGATTGTGCTGCCCTCCTGGGCAATGACTCTGGCGGTGGTCTCCGGACCAGTGACTACAGTGCTGCCCTCCTGGGCACTGACTCTGGCGGTGGTCTCCTGACCAGTGACGATAGTGCTGCCCTCCTGGGCACTGACTCTGGCCTCCTGACCTGTGACAATAGTGCTGCCCTCCCGGGCACTGTCTCTGGCGGTGGTCTCCTGACCAGTGACGATAGTGTAGCGGTGGCGTCCCGGCCGCCGGTGAGGATGGCGCCCTTCTCCGCCGTGCTGCTCTTCCCAGACTGTGCAGACTTCTTCTGGCCCTTGACCACCTTTGGAAGAGTCACAGCTGACTCGGCACTCCCCCTGGGACCCTTGTGAGCAGTTTTACCGCCAGGAGTCTTCACCCTGTCCCATCGGCCACTTTCCAACCTAAGGTGCTTTACAGGGGGTGGACTGGCAGCGCTTTGGCTCCGTGTCACACTGGTTGCCCTGGTGGCCGGTGCACTCCACACACCTTTAACACGCACCACTGGTACCAAACTTTTTTTGCCTGAGGTGCTACTACGGGACCTATGAATTGGAGGGGTGGGGGTGGTGGCAAAGAGGTCAACGTTGCTGAGGAAGAGTTGCTGACGAACACTGGGATGGGTAGCTGGAGGGGGTCTGGGAGTGGAGGAAGAGGAGGTGGTTGTAGGAGGTGTAACTTTAGGTGATTTGGATGCAGGTGCAGGTACTGGAGGCTGTCGTGAGTTGGATGGATGTTGGCTGTGTGGGTGCCCACGTTTGTGTACTTTGGGAGGGGGCGTCACAGACACACTGGGAGTGGACACAGGGGACGTGTAAATGATAGTGGGCGTGGTGAGTGCAGGTGAGCGGGGTGTGGTGTTGGGTGCTCTGGTGCGAGTCCTAGTGCCTGTAGATGTAGTGAATGCAGGTGAGAGTGTAGACGACACTGGGAGGGAGGAGGGAGACGACGTGGAGGGGGACACAGTGGAGGCAGTGGATGTTGTTGTGTCTGTATGTGGGTGATGCTTGTTTGAGTACCTGTGGGTTGTGTGGTGCTTATGTTTGCCTGAGCTACTTTTGTGTGTTGAGGTGTATCCATGCTTGTCTGATGGTGTGCTTGGAATAGGCTGGGGTACAGGGGACTGGGTCTGGGTGGAGGAAGTTGGAGGGGGGAGGCTAGACACAGGGACAATGGCTGCCATAAGTGCTGAGGCCAGAGATTGCAGGGTTCGAAGGGCAGCCTGACCAGAATGAATGCCCTCCAGGAATGCATTACTGTGTTGCAACTCACTTTCTACACCCTGGATGGCATTCACAATGGTAGACTGCCCAACAGTGAGTGACCTGAGGAGGTCAATGGCCTCCTCACTGAGGGCAGCAGGGGTGATTGGGGCAGGGGCTGAGGTGCCTGGGGCGAAGGTGAGGCCCACCCTCCTGAGTGAGCGGGCACGGGTGAAGGCTGAGGGGCTGCTGGGAGGGCGGTGCTGGTAGGGGAGGTGGCGGCTGTACCTGTAGAAGTGGGGGGCACAGATGGTGCCGCCACCACAAGGGAGCTCCCATCAGCGGACAAGTCCATGTCGATATTTGGTGATCCGGTGACCGACGTGAAGCTCCCCTCGCCCTCCGTCCCACTGGTGTACTCAGAGTCTGTGGTGTGGCCCTCCATGGCCATGTGGGATGCAGCTCCCTCGTGCTCCGGTGCCACTGTACCTCCGCCTGATGATGCTGATGCACACAAGAACAGGGAGAGCACAAAAAAGGGGGGTTGACAGAAGAAAGACAGGTTGAGTGCATGGCTTACCGCTACAGTTGGCGGACAATACAGACACAACAGCCCCCTGCACTACGCCGTGCTCTTGGCCTCTACAGATGCAATTCCTGGGATGTGGCCTACATGGCTATGGTGGTCATCTGCACACATAGATGACACAGGGGCATGTATACCTGTACTTGGCTCTCTACAGAGGTGGGGTGGAGTGGCACATGGCCTGCATTATGGAGGGGCCTAGCCTACGGAACTCGCCCTGGCCTAGGGAAACCCACAGCCCTCCTCCCCCACCCAGACCCCTCCACTGCGCGCAAAGTCCGCAGAATGAGAGTGTACCCCCTTGTGTCTGCTGTGATGCCCTCAAGCACCGATCCAACTCAGGGTAGGCCACTGCCAGGATCCTGAACATCAGGGGGGTCAGGGTGCGACGGGCACCCCTCCCACGTTGGGAGGCCATCCCCAGCTGAGCCTCCGCCGTCTTCTTCCTCCAGCGGCGAATGTCCTCCAATCTTTTCCGGCAGTGGGTGCCCCATCTCTGGTGGACCCCCAGGGTCCGGACGTCCTTGGCGATGGCATGTCAAATGTCCTTCTTCTGGTGGGCGCTGACCTACATGACATGTACAGGGGAAGAAGAGAAGTCATTAACAACAGCACCGTCGAAGTGGGTGGCCCCCATCCCTACCCTTGCCATGTGGCACATGCATTCACAGTCCTTCATGTTCCCTGAACTCTGCCCCCTTCCTACTGACATCCAGCCCTCTCCACCCATGCACAGGCCATACAACGTGCTCCCTGTGTACTTACCTGTTGGTCTGGAGGACCGTAGAGTAGCGTGTACTGGGGGAGGATCCCGTCCACAAGCTTCTCCAACTCCTGTGCAGTGAAGGCAGGGGCCCTTTCCCCAGACGCAGCAGCCATTGTCTCTTCCAGACAGAGGTCACAGCAGCACTTGCAGTGTAGGTCCTCTCCTGTCGAAGATCAGGTATCGAGTGATTCAACAGATAGAAAATGGCGGTGACGTCTGCAGCGGTGCGTATCATCACCGCCGGCGCACTTCATCATTGACTCCTGGGACCCAAAGGGTACAATGTTAACCAATGCAGCATTGCGCCGCGGTCTACGACCGCCTACCGCAACAGTGTACAACGCCAGCGCAGATACCTCACATCCCATTGTCCCACTTTAGAGGTCAGGCAGCCGCCATTTTAGGGGCCCACATGGCTTCATTTTCTACTGCGTCACACATAACTAGGCCCACACTCAACACACATAAAGGAAGAGTTTTGTATTTGGTGTCGTTTTCTGTGTAGCTGTGGTTACATACTTGGGAATTTGTTGACTCTGTGGTCTCTGTTGTCCTTCTTAGGCACCGTCAGCTGGGATATGTGAGGAGATGGCGGAATCCTCCGGTGTACCGACCGCTGGTGGACCTGTTGACAATGGAGGAGCAACATTTAATCATCACCTACAGGTTGGACCGTGCCACAATCCAGAAACTGTGTACCCAGTTGGAGCCAGACCTGATGTCACCAATCCGCCATCCCACAGGAATCCCCCCTGAAGTGCAGGTGCTATCAGTGCTCCATTTCATTGCAAGTGGGTCATTTCAAACAACAGTGGCCATAGCATCAGGGATGTCCCAGCCTATGTTTAGAGAAGATGCCACATTCAACCTTTCTGTCTCATTCATCACACATACAATTTGGCAAGGGTCTGTGACTTGTCTGGACATTGTTTGACATACATGCACATGCCAAACTGGATTGGGTGTGATACACCTAGACATTTATGTGTTTGGGTCCCTGTATGTCACTCTCTCTTTGTCAAACATGTGAGTGCCACTGAGAAGTATGTTTTCAGTTATCATTTTGTTATAGTGTCTTTTCGACTTTGCTTAGTTATCTAGGAGACACAAACCTCCATTGTAGGTAAGTCTTACCCTTCTCTTACCAAGGCCATACATCTTTATAGCAGTCTCCATGTGTATTTCCAGAAGTGCTGCAGGTATGTGTCAAGCCATCACACTTGTGTGATATGTGTGTGTGACAATGTAAATTATAATTGCTACAGACTATGCCTAGATCCCACCCACAAATGCATGTGGTAGTGCATTTTTTATATTTTTGTTCCTGCCTCTGGGGCAGAATAAAGAAAAATGGTGCTGCAACCAGTGCAGCTCCACTTTTTGTGTGACCCTTAGCTCCCCTCTACCGCTACCATACTTAAAAGAATGCACACCATGGTGCAGGGTAGGGGGCAATAGAGTTAAAGTATTTTATGCTATTGATGTACAGTTCAGGTCTAGCGTCAACATTTTGGCCCAGGCCCTGAACAGTACATAGGGGATAATTTATACCAATGATGTGCCCCCTTTTAACGCCTGCTCTGAGCAGGTGTTCAAAGTATCTGCAAAATATGACACAGTTGAATGTCTTAGATTCCACAGCACCATTTTGGCACCGCCCCTTACTGGGTGTGCGTCCCCCTTACATACATTATGCGATGCGCAGGCATGTGGTTCAAGGTGTTACAAAGTGGTGCAACGCATGCATTGCACTACTTTGTATTTCTGGTGCACAGATTCTGGCATTGTTTGACGACATTATCTTATGAATTATGATGTTAATGTGCCGCAAGGAGGCGCTAGGTACTCTTAAGTCTTGGACTATGTTGCAAAGTTGTTTACAACTGTTGTGATGTAGTCATGCTTTCTGAGATATGGGCAAGTAACAAATAGTATGTGATGTGATAATGAGTATGCCATGAGCATTCTGAGTCAACATGAATTTATACAAATATTTAAATGATGAATCTTGGAGTACAGTGTCTATGTGAAAACGTTGTGCACAAATTGTTCTCTTCTGTGTACTCCAGCAGCAGAATTTGGTTGTTCCCCCTCCTCTTGTTGTGCACCATTGTCGTCAACCTCCTCATTGGGGACATCTACCTGTTCATCCCAGGGGATATTGGTGCGTGGACAAATTTTATGCAGAACAGCACACACAAGGATCATTTTGAAGACAAGGGGTGGAGCACATAACAGGCTTCGTCCTGTCGCGTAGGCTCTCATTATTCTAATGAGACTACTGGATTTTGAGCAGCAAGATCGTCCACAGTGTGGGAGACTGAGTCTGACCCACAGTGGGTGACACCTGTTGCTCCAAATCCGGGTTTCTCTCCTGCTAACTAGCAGTGCCTCGTCTCTCCCGAAAGGTAGAGATGATTGGACAGCAGAGCGCATGACATATCATACTTCTCAGGGAAGTCGTGGTCACTCAGGTCGCATCCGGTTCTCTCATTCGCAATTCATTCTCATATATAAATGACAATGAAAGCAGTATGAGTTTTAAAGACTGGTTTAATAAAACGGCTGCATTTTAGATAGCAAAGCGTGAGCTGCAATAACCAGAATGACACAACATGACAATATTAAAATGGTGACGATGAGAGTGAAGCATAAGAATAACGCTATCATATTGCCACTAGAATCGATGGACTATTTTCTCTCTGAGTCATAATTGGAGCACAGCATGTTAAGCTCTAACTATGCCTTTCTGGTTCCCCCAGGAGGACATCGACCCTCATACCTGAGCAAAGGCCTGTAGTCTGCGTTAGCATCTGCAGCGAAGCATTCATCAATCGGCATACAGTCTTGGTTCCCTGGCTGGAATCTCCCTCTTAACGTGTAATGAGACTAGGAAGTGTTTTTATAATAACACAGCTAATGTTCTAAGAAAATGTCCCTACGTAAGGGTGTGTACTTTCTACGAATGTTGGAGACTAAACTTCTACCACGTTCACCGGCAATATACCAAACTGTAGCCTTGATTGAAGCACAAAGTGATCAAGAATGTCTTGTTTGAGAACACAATGCTGGGCTAAGCAAAACAGTTAGATAGATGAAAACAAAACAAGACAGTAAAACTGGTTATTGTAAAAATAACAATGTGAAGCCGAATAAAATATATCTAGGTCAAAGTGCACAGCGGCCTAGAGTGTTAAACTAACGTGCATGGGGCTATAACTAAAATGGCTACATAACAGTCCTGTTAGAGCTAGGCACCTGTACCTGGATTATAGGAGGCTTAGGGGGTCATTCTGAGTCTGGCGGGCGGCGGAGGCCGCCCGCCAGACTTCCCCCCTCCAAAATACCGCTCCGCGGTCGAAAGACCGCTGAGGGTATTTTGGCTTTTGCACTGGGCTGGCGGGCGACCGCCAAAAGGCCGCCCGCCAGCCCAGTGCAAAAGACCCTTCCCACGAGGACGCCGGCTCAGAATTGAGCCGGCGGAGTGGGAAGGTGCGACGGGTGCAGTGGCACCCGTCGCGTATTTCAGTGTCTGCAATGCAGACACTGAAATACAAAGTGGGGCCCTCTTACGGGGGCCCCTGCAGTGCCCATGCCATTGGCATGGGCACTGCAGGGGCCCCCAGGGGCCCCACGACAACCCATACCGCCATCCTGTTCCTGGCGGGAGAACCGCCAGGAACAGGATGGCGGTATGGGCTGTCAGAATCCCCCATGGCGGCGCAGCAAGCTGCGCCGCCATGGGGGATTCCCAGGGCAGCGGAAAACCGGCGGGAGACCGCCGGTTTTCCACTTCTGACCGCAGCAAAACCGCCGACCCTGGCCCCGGCGGTAAGGAACCGCCGGGGTCAGAATCAGGCCCTTAATGTCTTCTTAACCACAATCCTGGTCCTTCTGTGTACTTTATTGTAAGCCCTCTTTGCATAAGTTGTAGGATTTCCAAAAGCGGTCATGACCCATGACTAGAGCCCGTAACCTTGGTCTGCTGCAAAGCAATGTCATTAAATGTGTCAGTCATGCATATTTGGTATTTGCTATGTGCCACGGCACATATTTCTTTGAAGTGGAGTGGTGATTCAGACTTGCTTCTAGTATTGTGTGTGTTCCTATTTGGATGGATGGTTGCATTGGCATGGGTTGTGTCTCAGAACCTGGTGATTGTAATTTAAATTTTGGTTTGAAAGTTCACCTATGCTGAATATGTGTGGTGTTCTTTATGTTTGACCCTGAGGACCAAATTTAGGAGGACCTAGCACCTCCTTGCACCACTTAAGACTAATTTTGATTGATGCTATTGTGACCAAATAATCCCAAAATCACAGCGCCATGTTTACAAAGTGGTACTACACATGCAGTGCAACACTAAGGGGGTTATTACGACCCCGGCGGATGGTGTTAATATGGAGGAAAGCTGTACATTTCTCCACATTAAGACATTAGCGGTTTGGCTCAGGCCAAACCGCCAATGTACCACGCCGCTCGCCACTGTGGTAACGACCGCCGGGTTGGAGACTTCAGTCTCCAGCCCGGTGGACATCACTAACCTGCCTGCGGGATTATGACCCCACCTACCACCATTGTTTTCGTGACAACCGTTCTGCCATGAAAACATGGCGGTGGGTACTATCAGTGACAGGGAATTCCTTCCCTGTCACTTATAGGGGTCTTCTCCGTACCCCCTCCCCAGGTTTCCCCCAACCCACTCCCTTTCCAGACCCCCTCTTTATTCATGAACCTTCATTCACACAGGCACACACACATTCACACACTTATTCACTCATTCATCTACGCATGCAGACATCCATTCACACACACATCCACACACACTTACATACATACATGCACACACACATTCACACAATACAACATACATGCACTCACACATCCAGCCATGCATACACATACAACACACACCTGCATTCATGCATGCACAGATATCCCCCCACACAACACCCCCTACCCCCATCCCGTCGGAGCACCCGACTTACCTGTTGTGAAAGGGTCCTCCGGCAGGAGACGGGACGAGGCGCTGCTGCCGGCAGCAGCGTCCACCAGCAGGACACCACCAGGCCGTATCATGGGTCATGATACAGTCTGCGACAGTCTACTGGCATAGTGCTGCTGCTGGCAGCAGCACCACCCTACTGCCATCTGCCTGCATGGCTACAGACAGATTCCGCCATCCTTCTGGTGGAAATCCAGCTGTGGTCATAATATGGCAGACGGCTGGTAGCCACAGCGATGGTCTTTTGGTGGCTGTCACCACAGCAGTAGACTGTTTTTACCGCCAGGGTCAAAATTACCCCATTAGTGACCCTTTGCGCCACATTATGCCTGTCAGGCATCATGTATGCAAGGGGGGCTTTCCCCTGTTGGGGGAATGCAAAAATGGTACAGAGGAATCTAAGAGGTTCTAATGCCTCATTTTTAGCAGATATCTTTAATGCCTGCACAGAGCAGGCATTAGAAGGGGGCTCACCATTGCGCTAAATGGGCCCCTATATACTGCGCAGGATTTGCAACAAAAATTTGGCAATAATCCTACACATTCCATCAACGGCATACATTATTGTGACACTATTGCACCTACTATGCGCCATGTTGCCTTGTTTATTGAGTACGGTGCACGCATGGTGACAGTAGGGGGGGCGCTAAGAGGCACAAGTGAAGTGGCACTGCTTTAGCTGCTGCACCACTTTTCTAACATGTGGCCCTTAGTCCCTTTACTTTAGACCTGCAGGAGAGTGATGTTATGGAACTTTGTACCTATTTCGTGCTGTGTGCCATATAAGAGGTGTTGGGCCCTTTGTGTTGCATGTGAATCCCACCGCTTTGCCCTTGAAATGCCTACCTTGCACAAAATGTTGTTGTTGCCAATTGTTGGCTGATATATGTATGTGCATGAGGTTCATATGCCCAGTGTGGCACTGTTGTATGGGTGAAATTGTGATGTATGCAAGAGTTTTAGGACTCCTGTGGGACAGGACAGCATGATGTGCTTTTCTGCACTGTCCTGCACCACCAGTCCAGGCCTGCTAAGTCCTATATCTCCTCATTCATATGCATTTCTGGCTTCTTCCTGTACAATGTCAGTAGTTCAGCTGCCACAGTCCCCTGTTGATGCCCTTGTATCATGGTAAAGAGGTGTGGGATTTACGCATATGATTGTTGGTGTGCTGTGAGGTGTCAATTCCTGTACATGATCTTTCATTGACAGTGATACTCTATTTCAATATGTGCTGCACTATATTCACCACATAAGGGAAAGGTGAACACAATAAATATATCTGGTATGTTTTGAGGCTATGTAGATGGTGATGGCACCACTCGGGTGGCAATTGATATCAGTGCTTCCTGATGTTTCTACAGCATGGTAAATGTTGGGCAGTGCCAATATGTGAATTTTTTGATGGTGGCAAGGAAGATGCAATTCACACAGCTGAGCTATTCCTTGGTAATTGAAATGTGTGAAGGATCTGTAATTTGTTGTCAACCTGTGGACACATGTAGTGGTTTGAGCCCATCTTTTGAATGTAAGGGGGGCAGAGCCACACCTGTACGTCATATAAAGTGTTAGTCAGGTAGTGCCAGGAACTTATAGATATGGGTGTATGCGAAGGCGATGTGTATTGAATGTGGTGTAGTGTGGCTTATGTGTTGTTGTCAAAACATCTGTATTTCCCTTTCCATGTGTGTTTAGTGTGGTGTATGTATTGTTTGTCCAACAAGTCTGGTGTGTTTTATGTGATACGATTTGTATGCTGGTTTACCTACTAGTAGGCCATTGCCATATTGTCCATCCTGGAATCATTGGTTCACAGTTGAGTGTCTGAAGATGTAAGCATCATGGACACTGCAGGGATATTTTGCTAGGATGTTGGAGATTATTCCACGGTGGTCCACAATGGCCTGCACATTGATAGAGAAGGTATATTTGCAGTTCCTGTAGAGGTGTTCAGTTGCAGCAGGAGGAACAAGTTGGACATGGGTGCAGTCCATTGCACCCAGCGCATGCGAAAGCCAGAAATTTGATAGAATCCTTGCTTGGTCTCCTGTTACAGTTTCCTAGTGTTAGGGATTCGGCTATGGTAGGGTGTGAGGCAGATGATGGCATCCAGGACCATAGAAAGGAAGGCACTGCCTTTGTGGCTGCTGTGGTGTTGGTTGAGGTTGCTGCCGTGGTGCTGTTGGCACTTGGCGTCATTGCTGTCATCTTCTCCTGGTGCTGAACTGTAGCAGTAACAGGTCCATGTTATCCAGTTGCTTGCCGATGTTTCTTTTGGATGTTTCCCTGATGTAGTAGTGGCTGGGTCTATTTTTAACACCTGGTCTGACCAGGTGTTAAAATTGTGATGCTAATCGGACTTAGCATCATTTTTTGGACCGGTCCTATACGTGCATCATTTTTCCGTCGGGTTGTAAATATGGTGCTAGCAGGCTAGTGTCATTTTTTGGGAGGTAACACCTACCTTGCAAATTATTGTCATAAAACGACATAAGGTGAGGTGGTGCTCTGAAAAAAATGACGCTGTCAGAAATGTTGTCGCTATACTGCTTTAGCGACAAAATATAAATATGGCGCTAGGTTAGTGCCGCTTTTGTGTAAACAAAAATGGAGCAAACTTTTCTTAAATCTGGGATTACGTGTGCTGTGAATGGACAGTGAGAAAAGTGTGCCTGCAATGGTGCATTCCATGGAGGACCCATTTGGGAAGCGCAGTCCTGTCTGGTGAAGACATGAGGAAGAGAAGAATCCTCTCAGACAGATTTGAGTATTGCTCCATTCCTGTGAGCTGGATGGGACACACGCTGAAGGAAAGAAGGAAGATACTCCTTTTACAGTTCAAAAGGCTGCTCTTTGATTTAGTGATAGATCACTGTTAGAAATGGGGCGTTTGGTTGGCAGTCAGGTTACCCCCTGTCCAAGCAAGGACCCTCACTCTAGTCAGGGTAAGTCACACACAATCCAAATTATCCTGTGCCCACCCTCTGGTAGCTTGGCACTGAGCAGTCAGACTTAACTTAGAAGGCAATGTGTAAAATATGTGTGCAATAAATCAAACAATAACACAATATAGCACCACAACTACACCACACAGTGTTTAGAAAAAGATATCATATTTATATATTGATATCACTGAAAAGTTATATAAAGGTGGTCATTACAACCCTGGCGGACGGTGTTAAAGCGGCGGTAAGATCGCCAACAGGCCAGCGGTAAAAAAATGTGAATTACGACAGTGGTGGAAACCGCCAACAAAGACAGCCACTTTAACACTCCGACCGCCACGGCGGTACAGACAAACAGCTCGGCGGTCACCGCCAACAGACAGGCGGAAGACAAAGTACCGTCCACGGTATCACAACCTACCAATCCGCCACCTTTTCCGGGGTGGATTCACCACAGACAAAAACATGGCGGAAATAGGACTTCAAAGAGAAAACGCTCACCTCTACACACCCCACGAGGAATCCGGATGCCATGGACATCCTGCCAGCCCTCATATTCTTGCTCCTCTACTAGGAGCACGAACGCCGGCGGCGAAGACCACGGTGAGTACTGCAACTACAACACAGGTGAGGGGGAGGAAAAAACAGGGACACAGACACTGAACACCCCCACTCCCACCCTCGGCCACTACAACACACACACTAATACATATTTAGACATCATTGTTACACCCCCAAAACCCCGGAAGAATGCGAAGACAAAAGGAAATGAGTGTAACCATTGTTATATATTAAACTCAATTACGCAAAAATATATATATACACCATAAACAAAATATACATCAAGCTTAGTAGTCCAGGTAGTGCTCCATTGAAAACCGTGGAACACTGGGCCCACACGGTATGGGAGAGGCCCACACAAGATCCCCAACCATGACGGAGAGAACACTGCAGGGGCATCAGATAGCAAGAAAACAGGCACCTCAGGGGGAGGGAAAGGGGGGGCACCTCAGCCGGTTGAGTGCACGATGCCAAATCCACGAGGGGACCACATGCCCACTGTTCAATCCTGGGAGTGCAAAGCCACAGTCTCTCAAGTCTCTACAGTGGGTGGGTTGCCCATTGTTCCATCCTGGGGAGTGCAAAGCCACAGTCTCTCAAGTCTCTACAGTGGGTGTTCCATCCTGGGGAGTGCAAAGCAACAGTCTCTCAAGTCTCTACAATGGGTGGTTTGCCCACTGTTCCATTCTGGGGAGTGCAAAGCCACAGTCTCTCAAGTCTATACAGTGGGTGGTTTGCCCACTGTTCCATTCTGGGGAGTGCAAAACCACAGTCTCCCAAGTCTATACAGTGGGTGGGTTGCCCACTGTTCCATCCTGGGGAGTGCAAACCACAGTCTCTCAAGTCTCTACTGGATGCCTTTCTCCACTGGTTCTGGAGGGGCCTTGTGCCCAGAGTACTTCATCCTGCTAAGGACAGAGGTAGTGGATAACAGTCTCCACTGGTTCTGGAGGGGGCTCTGTGCCCAGAGTGCTTCATCCTGCCAAGGACAGAGGTAGTGGATCTATCTCTCCACTGGTTCTGGAGGGGGCCTTGTGCCCAAAGTACTTCATTCTGTCAAGGACAGAGTTAGTGGATGTATCTCTCCACTGGAACTGGAGGGGGCTCTGTGCCCAGAGTGGTTCATCCTGCTCGTGACGGACTCAGTAGCGTCAGTGCCCTTGGCGCTCATGGGCCAGCGGTGCTTGTTGCGGCGGTGTCCTTGCCAGCGGTGCTTGTGGCGGCGGTGTCCTGTTCAGTGGTGCTTGTGGTGGTGGTGCCCTGTTCAGCGGTGCATGTTGCGGCAGTGTCCTTGACAGCGGTGCTTGTGGCGGCGGTGTCCTTGACAGCGGTGCTTGTGGCGGCGGTGTCCTATTCAGCGGTGCTTGTGGCGGCGGGGTCCTTGGCAGTGACTCAGCTGCTGGTGCTCCTGGCTGGCACAGCGGGCTGGTGCTGGCGGTCCTTCATGGCCCAGCGGGGCTGGTGCTGGCAGTCCTGTCTGGCACAGCGGGACTTGTGCTGGCAGTCCTGTCTGGCCCAGCGGGGCTGGTGCTGGCGGTCCTGTCCTGGGCAGCTGGGCTGGTGCTGGCGGTGGCCTCCTGGGCAGCTGGGCTGGTGCTGGCGGTGGCCTCCTGGGCAGAGGGGATGATGGCGGTGGCCTCATGGGCAGCGGGGATGATGGCGGTGGCCTCCTGGCAGCAGGATTGATGAGGGTGGCCTCCTGGGCAGCAGGGATGATGGTGGTCTTCTCTGCTGTGGTGCTCTTCCCAGACTTGCTGACTTTCTTGTGGCCCTTCCCCACCTTGGAAGGTGTTGCAGCTGACTCCACACTCCCACCTGTACCCCTGGGAGTGGCTTTGGTGGCTGGAGTCATCCCCCCTCCTGCTGGGCACTGGCCAACTTTTGATGCTTGACAGGTGGGGGACTGTCTGTGCTGTGGCTCTGTGCCACTCTGGCTGCCCTGGTGGCCGGTGCACTCCAGATTCCGGTGACTACAGGCACCACTGGTCCTGGAGATGTTGTGGCTGAGGTGCTAGGTTGGGACCTGGAGAGTCGGGCCCTAGGAGACTGATGGGGTGGGGGAGGTGAGGGAAAGAGGTCAAGGTTGGACAGGAAAAGCTTCTTGGGAACACTGGGACGGGTAGGTGGAGGGGGTTTGGGAGTGGAGGAAGAGGTTGTGGTTCTAGGAGGTGTTCGTTTGGTGACTTTGGATGAAGGTGCATGTGCTGTAGGCTGTCGTGAGGTGGATGGCTGTTGGGTGTGTGTGTGCCTGCGTTTGTTTATCTTGGGAGGTGGAGTCACAGATACACTGGGAGAGGACACAGGGGACTTGTGAATGGCAGTGGGGGTGGTGACTGCACGTGAGCAGGGTGTGGTGGTGTGTGTGCTGGTGATGGAAGTAGTGGCTGTAGATGTAGTGCATGCAGCTGTGAGTGTAGACGAGACTGGGAGGGAGGAGGGAGACGAGGAGGAGGGGGACACAGTGGAGGCAGTGGATGTTGGTGTGTCTGCATGTGTGTGATGCTTGTGTGAGTGCCTGTGGGATGTGTGGTGCTTATGTTTGCCAGAACTTCCCTTGTGTGTTGATGTGTATGCATGCTGGTCTGAGGGTGTGCTTGGGAGAGGCTGAGGTAGAGGGGATTGGGTCTGGGTGGAGGAAGTTGGAGGAGGGAATCTAGAGACAGGGACAATGGCTGCCATCAGTGCTGAAGCCAGAGTCTGAAAAGCTCGCTGAAGGGCTGCATGACTAGAATGAATGCCCTCCAGGAATGCATTTGTTTGTTGCAACTGCTTTCCTACACCCTGGATGGCATTCAAAATGGTAGACTGCCCAACAGTGAGGGACCTGAGTAGATCAATGGCCTCCTCACTGAGGGCAGCAGGGGTGACTGGGGCAGGGGCTGAGGTGCCTGGGGTGAAGGTGATGCCCACCCTCCTGGGTGAGCGGGCACAGGGCAAAAGCTGAGGGGCTGCTGGGAGGGCAGTGCTGGTAGGGGGGGTGGTGGCTGTACCTATAGATGCGGGGGGCACAGATGTTGCCGCCACCACAAGGGAGCTCCCATCAGAGGATGAGTCCGTATCACTGGTCTCAGCTCCTGTCCCCGCCGTGGAGCTCCCCCCGCCCTCTGTCCCACTGGTGAACTCCGAGTCTGTTGTCTCGCCCTATAGGGCCATGTGGGATGCAGCTCCCTCCTGCTCCGGTGCCACTGTTTCTCCGCCTGATGATGCTAATGCACACAAGAACAGGGAAACCACAAAAAGTGGGGGGGGAACGACAGAAGAAAGACATGACGACAGAAGAAAGATATGTTGAGTGCATGCATTACCGCTACAGTTGGCGGACACAACAGACACAGAAGCCCCCTGCACTACGCAGCGCACTTGGGCTCCACTGTTCAGTCCCTGGGACATGGCCTACAAGGCTATGGCCGACATCTGCACACATGGATGACACAGGGGCCTGACTAGGTGTACTTGGCACTGTACACAGGTGGGGTGGGGTGCCACAGGGTCTGCCAGAAAAAGGGAACCTAACAAGCACACTTGCCCTAGCCTAGGGAAACCCACCTCCCCCACCCAGACACCTCCACTGCGTGGAAAATCAGCAGACTGAGAGTGTACTCACCCCCTCGTGGCTGCTGTGATGCCCTCATGCCCTCAAGCACCCATCCAACTCTGGGTACGCCACCGCCAGGATCCTGAACATCAGGGGGGTCATGGTGCGACGGGCACCCCTCCCACGTTGGGGGGCCATCCCCAGCTGGGCCTCTGCCGTCTTCTTGCTCCAGCGGCGAATGTCCTCCCATCTCTTATGGCAGTGGGTGCTCCGTCTGTGGTAGACCCCCAGGGTCCAGACGTCCTTGGCGATGGCACGCCAAATATCCTTTTTCTGGTGGGTGCTGACCTACAAGAATTGTACAGGGGGAAAAGAAAAGTTATTACCAACTGCACTGTCACAGTCATTGGCCCCCATCCGTACCCTTGCAATGTGGCGCATGCACTCACCGTCGTTTCATGCATGCCTCAATCTCCCCCCCCATCTTTCATCCACCCCACTCCACACAGGCATTGCCGATACAGCATGGTAACGGTGTATTTACCTGTTTGTCTGGAGGACCGTAGAGTAGCGTGTACTGGGGGAGGACCCCATCCACAAGTTTCTCCAACTCCTCCGATGTGAAGGCAGCGGCCCTTTCCCCAGATGCACGAGCCCTTGTCTCTTCCAGACCGAGGTCACAGCAGCACTTGCAGTGTAGGTCCTCTCCTGTCGAATATCTGGTATTGAGTGATTGAACTGATAGAAAATGGTGGTCACGTCCACGGCGGTGTGTACCGTCACTGCCGGCATAAATTGTCATTGGCTCCTGGGACCCATAGGGTCCAATGTTAACCAATGCAGAATTGCGCCACGGTCTTCGACGGCCTACCGCGACGGTGTACAACGCCAGCGCAGTTACCTCACATCCCATTGTCCCACTTTACAGGTCAGGCCGCCGCCATTTCAGGGGCCCACATGACTTCATTTTTAACTGCGTCACACATACCTAGGCCTTGCCTCAACACTCATACAGGCCAAATTTCGGATTATGATTTGTGTTCTGTGTAAGCTGTGGGTATGTACCTCTGAGTTGGTTGACTCTGTGCTCGCTGTTGTCCTTCATAGGCACCGTCCGCTGGGACATGTGAGGAGATGGCGGCATCCTCCGGTGTACAGACCGCTGGTGGACCTGTCGACAATGGAGGAAAGACATGTGATCATCACCTACATGCTTGATCGTGCCACAATCCTGGAACTGTGTGCCCAGCTGGAGCCAGACCTGATGTCAGCTATCCGCCATCCCACAGGACTCCCCCCTCAAGTGCAGGTGCTGTCAGTGCTCCATTTCCTTTCAAGTGGGTCATTTCAAACAACAGTGGCCATAGCATCAGGGATGTCCAAGCCTATGTTTTCCAACGTGTTGTCCAGAGTGTTGTTTGCCCTGCTGAAACACATGCGGAACTACATCATTTTCCCTCAGGTGGAGGATTTGCCTACAGTGAAAGGTGACTTCTATGCCCTGGGACATATCCCCAACATCATAGGTGCGATTGATGGGACACATGTCGCTTTGTTACCCCCCCCCCCGCAGGAGTGAACGAGTGTACAGAAACCGGAAGAGTTATCATTCGATGAATGTGCAGATGGTGTGTTTGGCAGACCAGTGCATCTCCTATGTTAATGCCAAATTCCCTGGTTCAGTGCATGACGCTTACATCCTACGGAATAGCAGCATACCTTATGTGATGGGGCAAATGCAGAGGCACCATGTGTGTAGGTGAGCACCTGGAAGTAAGTAAGTGGGAATGGTTGTCCGGGTCTGGGGATATCCCTATAGGTTAGTGTGTGTCTAACAGTTGCCCTCGATATTTGCAGGTGACTCTGGTTACCCCAACATGTCATGGCTACTGACCCCAGTGAGGAACCCCAGGACAAGGGCAGAGGAACGCTACAATGAGGCCCATGGCGAACTCGGCGGATTATAGAGCGGATTATATTGCCAGGTTCTGGTGCCTCCATATGACAGGTGGATACCCATTCTACTCACCAAAGAAGGTGTGCCAGATTATCGTGGCCTGCTATATGTTTCACAACTTAGCTTTGCGACGACAGGTGCCTTTTCTGCAGGAGGATAGTCCAGATGGCGGGGTTGTTGCAGCTGTGGAGCCTGTGGACAGTGAAGACGAGGAAGCAGAAGAAGAGGACATTGATAACAGGAACTCGGTGATCCTGCAATATTTCCAGTGAGGCACAGGTAAGAATACAAACCTGCTTACTACATGTACTTTTACACTACTACCTCTCAAATGTCTGTCGTTTTCCCCCAGTGTATGGTCACTGAGTTGTCACTTTCCCTTACGATTTCACAGATGTGGGTCCCACTGTGTGACATCTGCTTTGTTTCCTCATGGACTAGAGCTGTGTGACATAGGTATGTTGACATTACATTTGAAAGAGCATTTTGACACTGTAACTGCTAATACACTATTTCGAAATCACAGACTGACTCCAGATTATTTTGTGCTTCAAGGGTGTTTATTTAAGTGATCCAAATTGGAGGGGGTTGTAAAATGGTGAGGGGTGATGGTGGAGGAATGTCCATGGCAGAGTCCAGTCTATTAGTCTCACAGGTGCATTGCCCAAATGGGCATAGGAAGTGGAGCTGGGGCAGTTTGAGGATGGACAGGGTGACAAAGTAGAACAGAAGGATGACATTCAGGGTGGTCTCATTTCTTGGTGGGGGTCTTGGCATCGTTCTCTGTCTTTGTCCTGGATGTCAGGGACCTTTTGCAGGGTGGTTCACCCTCTGCAGGGGGTGGAGTGCTGGTGTGGTGGTCCTGTGGTGGTGCCTCCTGTCCACTAGCGCCGGCGGAGATGGTGGGCAGTTCATCATCCAGACTAGTGTCAGGGGCCCCTTGTTGTGCCACAGTGTCCCTCCTGGTGTTGAGGACTTCCTTCAGCACCCCAACGATGGTGCCCAGGGTGGAATTTATGGATCTGAGTTCCTCCCTGGAGCCCAAATACTGTTCCTCCTGCAGGCTCTGGGTCTCCTGAAACTTGTCCAGTACTGTTGCCATCGTCTCCTGGGAATGGTGGTAGGCTTCCATGATGTTTTAGAGGGCCTTGTGGAGAGTGGGTTCCCTTGGCCTGTCCTCCCCCGTCGCACAGCAGCCCTCCCAGTTCCCCTGTGTTCCTGGGCCTCCGTCCCCTGGACCGAGTGCCCACTGCCACTGCCCCCAGGTCGCTGTTGTTGTTGGGGTGGTGGGTTAGCCTGGGTTCCCTGTAGTAGTGGACACACTGCTGATTGACGTGTCCTGGGGACAGAGGTCTGGGCCTGTTGGGTGGGTGCTGTGCTGGTGTTTCCAGAGGGGGGAAGCTCTGTGGTGGCCTGTGACTGTGTCAGGAGAACTGACTGTCCAGAGGCCCCCGATGGGCTGGGCTCGTCATCTAGATCCAGTTGGACAGAGCTGCTGTCATCACTGTGGGCCTCTTCTGTTGGTGGTGTGGACATGTGTGGACCCTCCTGTCCGGTGACGTTGGGTAAGGGTCCTGCAGGGGTATAAAAGGATGTTTATTACATCTGTGTGTGGCATGGTGTGCAATGGGTGGGTGACCGTGTACCCCAGTGCTTGCATTCCTGTGTGGGTCCTTGTGTGATGGTGGTTTAGGGGAGTGTATGGGTATGTGCAGTGGCCATGTTTTGGTGATGGGTGTCCATGCTTTGTTTTTGCATGCAGGGCTTGGGTTTGGGATGTGTGGCTTGTGATATTGGGACATTTGTGAGGAGTTGGAGTGATGGGGGTGAGGGTGGGGGTATGTGATAGCATGCAAGTAGGGTGGGGGATGCAATAGTTAAGATTTGACTTACCAGAGTCCATTCCTCCATCTACTCCTGCGAGGCCCTCAGGATGCAGAATCGCCAAGACCTGCTCCTCCCATGTTGTTAGTTGTGGGGAAGGAGGTGGGGGTACGCTGAACCGCAAGGTGGTGTCTTGAGACCACGGACCGTACCTTCCCCCGTAGGTCGTTCCACCTCTTTCTGATGTCATCTCTAGTTCTTGGGTGCTATCCTACTGCATTGACCCTGTCAACTATTCTTCGCCATAGCTCCATCTTCCTAGCAATGGAGGTGTGCTGCACCTGTGATCCGAATAGCTGTGGCTCTACCCGGACGATTTCCTCCACCATGACCCTGAGCTCCTCCTCAGAGAACGTGGGGTGTCTTTGCCGTGCCATGGGGTGGTGTGGGTGATGTGTGGGATGGTGTGTGTAGTAATAAGTGGGGTGATATTTAGTGGTGTGTTGTGTGAGGTGCATGGAAGTTCTGTGGGTGATGGTATTGTGTGCCTGTGGATGCTTGGTAGTTGTTTGTAGTGTCTCTCTCTGGCGTTCTCTCTGTAATTTTGTCGTAGGGGTTTGTGGGTGACATGGGTGTGAGTTTTATATTGTAATGGGTGGGTGGGAGTGGTGTGTGTATGTGTATCAGGTGTGTGTATTTCGAATCGTCCAATGTGGCTGTGTTTTGTAAATGTGTGTGTATTTTGAGCGCAGCGGTGTGTACCGCCAATGGAATACAGCGGTTGAGAGACCGCAGTGTGGATTCGTGTGTCATGATAGTGTGGGTGTATTTCTGTTGGCGTGACAGTGTAGGTTTTGTTTTTGCCAGTCACTGACCTTAGGTGTGGCAGACTTCTGTGGGTGTCTGGATTTTGGCGGATTCTGAGCAGTGGGTCATAATGACCGTGGTGGAATTCTGCTGCTGCGGCAGTGTGTTGGCGGTCTTCTGCACGGCGGTAAGTGACTTTTAGCTCCAATGTTGTAATGAGGGCCAAAGTCTCTTTTAGCCCAAAGTATCTGGTTCGCGTGAAAAATCTCGGCAATGGGCCGCAGAGGAGGAAAAGCGTGGAAACAAAGGAGGGGTGCGTCGATTTCTCAGGCCGCACATGGTGATGCGTCATTTAGTTTCCACGCAGGGACGGCTGTGCGTCAATTTCCGGCGCTCGGTCGTGGATCCTCTTCGGGTTGCGGGGTTTTCCAATGCCCCAGGGTCTGTGCGTGGAATCCTGGGCCTGTGGAGCAAAATCACAAGCGCTGCGTCGTTCCGGTTCCGCGTGCGGTGAATTTTTCACCGCAGGACAGGCTGTGCGTTGTTTTTAGCAAGCTGTGCGTTTAATTTTTGCTGCACAAGGAGTCCAGTTGCAAGAAAGAAGTCTTTTTGGTCCTGAGACTTCAGGGAACAGGAGGAGGCAAGCTCTGTCCAAGCCCTTGAAGGGCACTTCTTCACCACAGCCAGGGAGCAGAAAGGCAGCAGGGCAACAGCAAAGCAGCAGTCCTTACATTTCAGGAAGAGAGATGAGACTGAGTAGAGAATCATAAAGAGTTGAGGATGAGAGTCTGGGATTAACCTTTTGATGCACATATCACTGTGGCTGACATCCAGGTTTGAACTCTGGTTACTCCCATAAACTGTATTGTGAGGCAATTGGCTTCATAGTCTTTCCTGCTGTGACAGACTTCCTTTCATGAGGAATGAAGAAAAAGAGAAGTGTCTGTGATCTCTCGCTGTGCATAAAAGTATTATATTTAAGAATCATATGATGCTGTGGGGAACCATGGGATGTTGAAAAACCACAGTGGAAATCACTTTATGGCTGATGAGTTTGAAAAAAGAGACTTACCTATTACTGTCTCTTCATGTGTTTTCTTAAAAGACCACTTTGCTTCACTGGCGATGAGGATGGGATGTCAGCTTTACTAGAGGAAAACCTCAAAATTGAGATGCCGTACAAAATGTCTGTTGAAGGCTGAGGAGCTTTCGAGGGAAAATTTGCCAGGGAAGCATAGGTTGCGAAGTGCTGGAGATGAGGTGCGCAGCCTTGGTACCCACACTTGCCGTCATGAGGTTGAGTGCTGAAATGTAGCAGGTGAGAAGCTGATCTACATTGGTGGTGAAATGCAACTTAGTTCAAAAGCCCTATCAGCAGTAGAAAACATGTGGGTCATGGGAAAAAAAGCCTGATTGGTGGTAGAAACCCCGTTGAATGCATATAACGATCACTGCATATTACCAGATCTATCTGTCATAGAAATTGGGCAGAATAGTAATAAATTAGATGTAAAGTTTGATTTTCCGTGACATTTCAACAGCCAACTGTAGTGATTGGGAAGTCTAACATTACCTTCAAGGGGAATTCTGTCGGTGGGTGAATGCGTGAAGTGGCATACCATTTCTGAAGAGCCTCAGTATTTGTGCATATGGTAAGAGGCACACCAAGTGCTTATCTTGAAGAAATCTATGTGTTGGTGGAGAGTCTCTGTGTTTGTTTACACGGTGACTCTGTGTTGTGTATAATGTGACAGGCACACCAGGTTGTTCTGTTCATCACACTGAAGAGCCTTTGGGTCCACAAAAATAGTGAGAATCATAGTATTGGATTTGCTGTGCCTGAACTATAAGTCTGTTCAGAAATCCCAAGTGAATCGCATACCAGCTATTCAGAAGGTGAGTACTCAGTACAAGATCTACTTGGGACAAACTTCTTCTTTGAAATTATTTTTGATTATGCATGCTTGTTTTGCGGTGACAGAACACCTTGACAGACACTCTTTTAAGTAGTTTTGATTTAATAAACAGGAAAACAGATTTTTGGAGATTTTGCCCAGACTGAAGTGGAGCAAACCTACATTCTTTATATCTAGCAAAATGTATATATTTGTGTAGGAACAGTAATTGTTTTTTGCTATAGTGTGGTTATTGGTTTGAGCTTGAGTGAAGGTTCAAACAGAGATTTTAGCCAGTTTGCTTTTTATTTTGTAGTTCTAAGGTTGTTATAAAAGAAAGAGAAAATGCAGAATGTAATACCACTGCTGTTTTACATGATTAACTCTGGGAAACCACCCAAATGGTGGAACAAATGGAAGAAGGATGTGGTCAAGAGAAGAGATCTAAATAAATATTACAGTTGGGTCCTCTTTACCTTCCACGTGTAAGTAGAGGGTTTGGAGAACAAGGAGTTGAAGAGTCAGTGAAAGATTACATCACAGGGCAGAGGAAATTAGCTGTGACTTGTACGTTTGGCGCTGCAACAGAGAAACAGAGTCACAATCAATTTGTGCTCAAATGTAAAACTGACAAGATAAGAGAAAGGTTGTGGCTTAAAGATGAGCCACTGCTAGAAGAAGTGGTAATAATAGCAAAAAGAGTTGAGCACATGTTGAAATGGGTATGTGAGTTGAACAGTGATAAGAAAAAAATATTTCAACATGAGAAACTTGAAGAAGTTATGTGTGAGGTGAGATGTGGGATGAGTGGACCTATAACCAATGTTAGAGAGTGTCCTGCTTTAATTGCTTATTGTAATGTGTGTGGAAAAAACATTATTTGAAATTTTGCAGGAATAAACGGAAAAAGCAGAAGAGGAAATACATTTGTGTCAAAGGAGATACATTTTTTAAATAACTGAACAAAATGACTTATTTATGACATGAAATTTCTGAGAGAGAGGTTGCACCAAAGAAAATAAATTGGTCGAGACAATTGTAGTACTGAAAGAACCTTCCTCTAAGAAAGAAGTAGCTCATTTTTGGGGATGTCTGAATATTATGGAAAACTCATCAGAAGCTAAGCGGATAAATCAGTGCAATTGAGATTTCTGTTAGGGAAGAATGTAGTATTCAAGTGGAGCCCGAAATGTTAGGAAGAGTTTGATGCTCTCCAAAGGGATATGAAGAATGCATATTGCTTACAGACATATGTTCAGGGTGAAGAGACCAAGATTGTTATGGATGCAAGTTCCAAAGGTTCGAGAAGTGTTTTTTCCAAAAAAGAAATGGTCATTCTATACAAATTCTACACAAATGAAGTTTGATTTGTCACCGAGAAATGAATGGTGCTGTTGAAAGGATAATAAGAACTTTGGAGGAAGGTAATCAGCTGGCTAAAAGGAACAGTCTTGAATAGAGAGAGGAATTACAAAGTAAAATTACTGCTTATGTCAAAGGTATGATTTTGGAAATTCAAAGAATGGGCAAAATGGAAGATATGCTGAGTGTCTATAGCACTCATAGTGCTAATAAAAGCCCTCCTGTGTTAGTCCCAAATAATATGGAAAGATGTAAAACCTCCCTGGGCCATAGGCAAGGTTACTTAGTTTATATGCTCACTGTGCCCAAATTACCAACAAGTTCCTTTGAAGGCACCATGTCCTTAAAAAACAAGACCACTCACTAGCTAAGACATGTACGACAATGTTGATTGATTGTTGATTCAGACATATTATTTGCAAAGCTTCACTTAGGGAAAACAGAACAATGGGACATGATTGATATAAAGCTGTCTAGCCAGGATTTGGTGGAAGGCTTATTATCCATGCATGCCCGTTTCTTGCCCCCTATCGGCTCGAATGTTGTTTTTAAAAGACGATGGCCTGAATGTCGGCTGCTGGTGCAGAAGGATAAGATGATAACTAACACAGGGTCGGCGCGAGAAGGTGAGGCCAGGAGTTTGAGGCAGATTTCAAATAGCAATGAAGGGATGTAGATTAACTACTTAAAGTGGCTATTTAACAAGAGGATGTGAATGCATTATTTCAATGTGTGAATGCCCGGGCCCAAATGACTAGGTGTCTATCATCTATTTGTGAGAGTGAGCCTCACTACTCCATTACTGCAAACAACATAAAAAAAGTCAACTTGAGGAGACCAGATATTGGGTTGGACACTGTAATTCCCAGCGACTGTGGACTTCCTACATTGTCTATGGAAAAGCACTTTCTTCCTTTCTCTATAATCTCATGGAACATTGCAGGTATAAGGAACAAGGCTGATGATGTGGACTGGGGCTTGTATAGTGAGAACTTTGACATATGCTTATTTCTGGTCAACCACAAATGTGTTTAGTCAGGGCTTTGATTCCTATTGTAAGGAGACTATTCATTCTACAGTTGGGAGGGCGGTGGGGGGCTTATCATATGGACAAATATTTCTCTAGGCTGTATTATATATTGATTCATCTGACATTCTAGTACTTAGTGTCAGCCCAAAACAGGCCACTGTCTCTTGCTTGTCAATATTTATGATATACCCAGTGCCTTTCATCAAATCTTTAAAACTTTTAGTCTCTTAAACACATATTTTTGGCAGAGCTATCTTTCAAACATCATATTATTATTGCAGGAGGTTTCACACTTCATTGAAAAAATACCCTACATATTTAAACAGGAAGAAGATTGATTGTGAGGAATTCCTCCCCTCTCTACAACTTACAAGCCAGTAAAAGTCAGTGATACTGCTTTCCAGGTTATAGACTTAATGGTCAAGTATGGCCTACGACCAGGAAATGGAAGTTTCCCTTCGGTAAATACTGCCACGCACACCTTTAATCAGGGAATTATAGTAGTTATATTCACTACGTTTGTATTGATTTAAGGATATGCCATAAAACTATTGAGCTGAGGATAGGTAATCACCAAGGTAGTGACCACTTTCCTATTATGATGAAGTGGGACATGTCATCCCAAAACAAGGGGCAGGTTCTGGGTAAGCAGGATCCCACACTTCCAGTAGTGGTGTCTATCAACCAGTGCGCTATCAGATGGGACAATTTTGTGAATTCCGGGGACGCAGTAGCAAAAACTCATTGTTCGGCCACCAATCAACTTGCAGAATTTATGACTAGCGGTTACAGTTTATGGCTGAGGTATTTGAATTAAGACACATCTGTTGGTGTCTCTTCATGTCTCTTCTTGAAGGGCAACTTTGCTTCGATGTCCTCTTCAAAAGAAGCAGAACCGCAACACAAAACTTCAAAGATTCACACTCTAAACTACATTTTGGTGTCTGGAAATGGACTATAAAAAGCAGAGGTTGAGACCCCAATCTTTGTCATCTGCCAAGGAGCCAGATAGGCTTTGTGAGAAGACGACGCTCTGCAAGACTTCTGCCTGTGACCTGAACTGGGGGCCAAGGCTTGATATTCTCAATGCTGTGGGAGGGAAGAGGCCTTGGTGCCTTGAATACCAGCTCATGCCTGCTTGCTAAGACAAGTGTGCTCTGTGAGGAAGAGGGGAATGTTGGAGGAAGCGAGGTTCAGTGAGGAGCTCTATAGGGAGGACTACCTGAAGCAGGTGTGAGGAGGATGGCTGCTCAGCAATCAGGCCATTGCCCATATGCTGGAATGGTTAGGTGAACCAGGTATTTCAGGAAAGGGCTGTCATAATCTCATCCATGTGGAAAGTGTCATATGGGAAGCATCAGACCTGCAACCCCACACCACAGTGACCCCATATGCCAGAGGGGGTCTAGTTTGAACTTATATGGTCCAGGAGCATGAGGCTTGTGACAACGGAGATCGGTGACCTTTTATAACAGGAGAGGCCACCTTATTGAGAGCAATCACACTGGAAGAGTCTGTGTCTGATTGTAAGGTCGCAATCCTATATTCCAGTAGGGACTCCCAGTACTACTGTGGCCAAGTGTTTGGGTCGTGACACAGACGATGAGATTACTGCAATGACTGCCAGGTCAAGCCTTCCAACCACAAAAGTGTGACACCCTTGCCAGAGCCCTAGTAGACAGCCGGAAGAATACTCCCCATCGCCGTTGGCTCTGATCGCTGGGAAAACCAGCAGCACTTCTCAGGGGAGAGAGCCTGCACCTGTTGGGTGCTGCTGTGTGAACTACTTGTGGTCTGTCTTCATCAACCATAATCTGGACTCAGGATGGCCTTTGGAGAGGGCACTTACTGCACTGCTGAACACTTGCTTACCACCAGAGAGGGTAAGACTGGAACGAGGCCTTTGAAACCCCAAAGGACTTGCTTCTAACGGTGATGCAGCAACATAGACACTTTTAACTAATAGCTACATACTCAGAGGGGAACTCGTGAGTACTGCCTACTAGTACATATTACCTGGATGTGCTCACTAGTGAATGGGGAGCAACCCAGAACATGTTACTAGGTAGAGGGTGAGATAGGAATTTACCTGATAACTACTAGAATCCAACCTCAACGGGAGTGTGTTATTGCATATGAGTATCACTATTATTTTGAATGTCTAGAGTTAAAAATAAAATACTTTTTTCTTTCTTATAAAAGCAAGTACTTGACTGGACATTGATTTATTGTTTGTACTGTGTGACTTTGAGTTATGATTTACCTGTATCTACAGTCCCCCACATCTAAGGGAGTGTTTGGCTGCTGGTCCACAGCAACCAATGAGTGACAAACGCAGAAGGGGTACCTGGCTCAGTTGCTCAGGATCCATAGTAGGTTGGCAATGTCACATCAGCAGTAAAAGGCCCCAACCACCACAGTCGGGCCCAGTAGCCCCTGCATGCCCCATGACCCTCTGAAAAGGGTTCTGACAATCCCCTTTCAAATGTATTTGCCAGTGGATTCACAATGTAAAACTTCTTCCTATGGTATTTGACATTGGGTCTGCATAAAAATGATAATAATGAGCCTTAGAACAACTACACATGTATGTTAATGCAACTGCTGCCCATTCGAATGCCTCAAAAGTTCAACTAAGGTATGAAACCAGAACTATGAAGCCACCTTACTATTGGTCCCACAAATAGCAGGTAGTACATCCCTCTAGCACTTGACCAAGGCAGAATAGCTGACATCTTACCCACAGAGGTGGTGTGTAAAACAGACTGTCCTAGGCTTTTCTGGAATGGAGATGTGTGTTTTGCCCATATACCAGTCCTTACTTCGGCTCAAAGAGGGAGGCCGCAGCAATAGCTAGGAGAATGTCTTGGCAGAACACCTAACTAGTAAACACACCCCGTACTTATTAGGCAAATGTTTGTGTGCTGATGTGTTTGCAGTGGTGATTCATTTTGTGCAGTAAGAAGAGAACAGTGCAACAAAAAGCAGCCTCTTGTGCTCTGTCTCTTACATGCTTCTGGAACTGAACAGCAGGTGGGTCTTCTATCGACTACAATCGGGGTTGTGTTTCTCCACTTTGTTTTTTAATCTTGAAGAGAGCATCCTACATCATCACATGGTCACTGTCGCGAACAGTTGTTAAGAGGGATGGGTTATATATGCCATCTGTGTCAGCTGGGTCCATGCTCAGCCATGACCGTGTCGAGTTGTTTACTTCAAAGATGCCAATTACAGCACTTGCTGCTGCCAACCGGGATCTTTGCTCCATCTGACAGGCTGTTCTATCTGGTGGTTTTTGGAGTTTACTTGGTATGAATGGACCACCAAATTTAGGAATGACCATAAGACCATGCTTTACCCCCAAGCACTCCCTGAGAATGTACTAGAAGATCTGCCCGAATCCCCCGTCCTGTGTCATAGGTATCTCTGCCTCTAGTTCTCTTCCATCGATTGTCAGGACTTTTCCCTTCTTTTATCACTATCTGGTTGTGGAATGTTCATCTTGGATAGAAAAGTTAACCTTACCCCGCTTACATCACTGCCTTCCACTGGTTCCTTGCATTTCTCTATTTTCTTTTGTAGAAACATGACTCTGCCTCTAGAGCAGACCTCTTCCCCTGTCTGAGCCACTAACAGAGACCAGGGCCTCCAAGCCCGTATGAGAACTCGACCATTACATTCTATATCAGGAGGTGTAGATAGTGACAGCGAGGCACGTGGCAGTGGCATTGGGGCCCAGGGTCTTTTTAAAGTCCTCCCTCACATGTGGCTGTTTAGCAGTACTAACCAGGGCATAGGGGATCTGTTTCATTGTTTGCCTTAGGCTCCCTGGTTCCACCATAGGCCACCATGTCACATTTTAGAAATGCAATTTCTATATTCATGACTGATATCCCCGCCCTTCACTACAAGTCCATTATTGAAGAAACAAGTTTTAAATTAATTTTAGGAGGGGAGGGAATTTAAGCATGATTTAATATTGTATACTAAAATGTATGGCCCTGGCCATTTACATTTGCCACTAAGTCAGTGCCAGAACCGGCAAACTGTTTATTTATTTAATATTAATATGTTCAGAGTTGAGCCATCCCATTTTCATAAGAACAATGCCGGCTTGGATTATGGTTTGGATTACTTACCGATAACCTTTATAATTGGATAACATGTGTTTATGACCCGACTCTCTTGTGGTTTTCTCCATTTTCATGGAGATTTTCACCCAGACATTTTGCTTGCTTTCCTTGAAATCTCAGTGATGTGGTAACTTCTGTTACCAGCCCCACTGGGATTAATGGAGCCCTCGTCAATATGCCCTATGTCCTATCATTGCTCTGCACTCTACCATAGGTGTGACTAACCCTGGGAACCCACTCACAGCCCACTCATGACAATGTTTTCTGCTGCCGTCACACACTTGTTTTAAGTACCTGGAAGCAGTGGGCCCTTTAGGGACAAAACCCTCACCTGCCCCAGGAACATGTTTGTACCATGGAGTCAAGCCCACAGCCTGTGTGCATAGGTCCAAAGATTACATTTTACCCGGGTCAAGCCGGTTCAAGAGAAATGTTTATGCCCTGTCTGTGACATCATTCATTACTAATTTGGGAGGGGGCAATCCTCCTAACTTAATATAGGGCCTGATTTAGATCTTGGTCCCGCTGCCAATTTTCTGTTGAAAAACGTATCTGCTGCCTTGGCGATCCGCCTCTCCAATTTAGATGTCTTGGATCGCAGGCAAAAGGGAGCCTGAGTCCCACCGACTTTGTGAAGAATTTTCAGCCACCTCAACAGCAGCAACAGCAGGAATAGGGTATGACAGAGGGACACCAGCCACTGTTACTGCCGAGCAGATATGGATATGCCTTATCACTAAGCCAGCTGTGGCAGTTTGACCTCCATACCTGAGTTGATGGAATGGAGGGGAAATGGGGTACAAACCTACCTTTTTTCCCCATTCCACTTCTATTTTCGAATGGACAAGACTGGGCTGACATTCCGTCGCTATTGCCAGACTTAAAGGTAGAGAACCGGAATTGGTTGTGTACGTTTCATGGTCACCACATATGAGCTCAGGGCCACTGCAGTCATACACATGTCACGATAATATTTAGAATTATTGTGTCATGCATATGTCAGAAACACATTTGTGTGGGACATGGATGGGGACACACTGGTACATGACACATATCGCACACATAGATAATTGTCATATTGGTGTCAGTATTCATTGCCAAATAAATGCTGACACCACTGTGACGTTACATTCACACCTGTCTACTGTGAGTCATTACGTCTATAAGTGTATGCAATTCGATTGGCTGGTTGAGTTGGTCAGTGGGTGACGTTGTTGTTTCTGTATGTGAGTTCAATGTTGTTGTGTATGTTTGGTTGTATGTTGTGTGCAACATATAGGTGAGTGTTGTTTGGTTGTCATTGTGATGTGTGAAGCTGTGTTTGTGTGTGAGTGTGTGTGGATGAGTATGTAGTTTTGTCAGTTGTTGTGGTTGTGTTGTGTGTGGGTGAAGTGTCAACAATGTATGTGTGTTGTGTCCGGGATATATGGCAATGTGTGTTTTCGATGTACATGATATGTGGTGGTAGAATGACAATGGGCTACAGTGTGTTTGTGGTGTGTTGTGTGTTGTGCAAGGGGACACAAATGGCTAAGGTACAGTGTGTGTGCATGACTTAACTCTATTCCATTGCTGCTGCCATTGTACAATGTCCATTGGGTCCAGCAATGGGCTCCCTCCGTCAGCAATCCGATGGCAGTATACCGGCTGCAGGACTGTAACATCTAAATAGGGTCAGCCGGAACCCGCAAGCCTGACGGCTAGGAAGAGCACTCCATTGTTGCGGTCTGTGGCTCAGCCACAATACATCTGAATACGGTGGGCGGAATACCGTCAACTTGACAGTGTTTTCGGGTCCGACGCCCCCACACAGATCTAAACCAGGACCATAGTGTTTTTATGAAGGAAATTCAAATGAAGGCAAACTAAAATACAACTGAAAATTAAACTATATACCACATGTGACTAGAAAAATGGAATATAACAATTTGTCAAATTCAGAGGCGTCTTGTATTTTAATTATGTTTATCACACTGAAGAGTCAGTTAATATTTTTAACAGTATGTAACATGTTGAACATTTGTATGGAAACCATGATCCCATTTCATAGTCACCTCTCAGTAGAAATGAAAGGTGAATTGAAGATGACCAGCAGTGCTTTCCTGCATGTGCTGTTCATATTTGTCATAGATGTTTTAGGCTTACCGTAGAATCTAAACGATAACGATACTGTACAATTTTCAGTTGCTTACTGCTTGAAGTAATTCCATACGAATTATCAGTTTCAATGCATTTTAAATGATTCCAATGTTTGTCTAACAATCCTTTTTATCCCATAGGATGAAGATAGTTCTGAGTCTTCTGCTTTTGGTTCTTGTAATAAGTCAAACACTCCAAAGTTGTAAACCACCACCTGCAGGTAAGGAGAGGTTACAGTTACACTGGGAAATGCAAAAAGGCTTGTAAAGTGGTTGCCTCTGTTGCAGAAACAAATGGTGTTGGCATAGTAATTCAATTTTCTCTCGCAAAATGTAGAAATGGAGGCACTGCTTATCTGTCTTCTGGATGCATAGAATGGGGGAAGAGCGAAGGTTCTTCAGGAGAAGCTTGTTGTTACTGACAAAAACTTTCAAATACAGTTGTGTTGTGGCCAAAATGTGTAGATAGATGAAGTAACTCTGTATTGATGCCTGTCTCACTGGCTACACACCCTCTAGAGGAGTTTTCCTTAGTTTTATGTATGTAATGCATCTTGGGATCACGTCTGTACATCTCTCCTCAAGAGGGATGGGAATAAAGTTGTTAAAAGCACATCTTGCAAAACAAGAAACTCAAAGACCATTTTGTCAAGGAGAAAGTCTTTACTCCCAATACCCATATCCTTTGATAAAATAACGAAGAGAGGGAAGATGAGATAATGGTTATTTACTCCGCCTGCCTGTCTGAAGTACCTAATACAGAGAATGCAGTTTTCTGTGAAAATCAAGACACAAACAAGAATACGTTTTAAGAGGATCCCTTAAGAAATGTCAAGGATTAGATTCAGATCCCAAGAAGGCATCATAAAAGTCACCAATAGACACTTTCTCTGAAACCCATTATGCAATCTTGAAAAGTGACCTTTGAAGATGATATATTTGTAGGTTACCATTCACAATATTCATACACCATACGCAAAAGAGCATCACGCACCTTTCCTTACAAGTCATAGGAGGAATGAATTATCCTTTCAAGAGCTAATCAGGTAGGTGCATTGATGTTGAACTGGCTTGTAGCATCTGGCCCTTGCACTATAAAAATAGAATACAGAAGCGGTCACATAGACATGTAGCTTATCTGCGGAAGATCTGAATACCAGGGGCTTCCTGCTCCGCCTGGCACAATCAAACTGGAGTGCGCTTGCTGTCTTGTCTTTCAACCAATTATCTGAATAAGGGGAATCAAAAGAAATACATAGTGTAAGTCGAACAGGTAGCTTAGGCTCAATAACAACTCCTTGGTGCTTTGTGGATCATCTCTCTCCAGTCACTGTGTAAGGGGGCGACGTTGTCTTTGGGGAGGCTCTGGAAAGATTTGCAGTGAAGATTTCTTCCTTTGGACATTGGCTCTTTGTTGGAAGCCGAAAATGTCTAGAGGGCCAATGCTGCAGGCTGTACCCGACGAGCAGTCCACGAGGCCAGATGCTTTAATTGAGAGAGAAATGACTGAACAGGATTTGCTGCTGTGGAGAAGAACATACCAGAAGCTACAATGGAGTCACATCGACTTGTGCAGCAACTTCGGTGCATCAGCAAGCATTGTAGGTCCGGGACTTCTGTTTGTTCTTAGGCCACTTTTTGGTTTAGCGTTAGGCAGGAACAGCACCAGAACACCACAGCCAAGGTTCCAGGACTTGAGGACCACCACTTGAAAGGGGTTAGGACTCACTCCAGCAGAAGCAGCAAGTCAGGCCTTAAGAAGTGGGACAATCCCTAAGTAAGTAAAGCTGACCTCAAGAAGCAGGGTACTAACCTGGTAGCAGCAGCCAGTCCTCTGACATGCAAGGTGGGCCTTAAGCAGCAGGGCAGACCTCTTGGGTACAAGGGAGTACTTTTGAAGTCCTTCACTGGTCCAGGAGAGTACTAACAAGCTAGCCTGAGGGTTCAATCTTTATTCCTGGTGTCATCCTTTGAAGTGGGGTGATTTCTTAGGCTACCCCTACTTCTAGTTCTTGAACGTTATTTCCTTCCCCCACCGGGGCTCCATGAAGTCTGGGGTAGCAAAAGACTAGTGTTAGGTTTCTTTTTGTGTACTGTAGGCAAGCTCATTTGAAGTTCAAGTGCAACTGGGGCAGGACACATCTCTGCCCCCACCCATCCTGTAAGGGTGGCCCATATTGCCCAACCTGAGCTATTATGTCTCACTTTATGGGAGGAATACACAAAGCCTAACAGCAGGGTCATGTGAGCCAGGACACAGCCAGCAGGCACCAAAGGCATAGCACAAGAAAAGCACAAATGTCTTAAATTGTAATTTTCTGAATTGTGTCTTATAATCTGACTTTTCAATTAGAGGGGATTTTAAATTGAATTTCATTGGAGTCTAAACATGAAATTCCTACCTGTTTCCAGTAAAAAACTAGCACATATATGCAATAGGTTTAACCAATGTTATCCTACGGGAGAGCTAGGCCTTACAGTAGTCAAGAACATGTAAATGTTGGAAATTGCCCTTTCTGCAGGGTTATACCCAAACATTTTACCTTTCTTATTATATTTTTCTGACCCTCTTTTTGTTGGCTTTAGGACTCTGGGCACTTTACCACTACTAGTAAAGTGCTAGTAAAGTACTAAAGTGCATGTGCTCTCTTCCCTAAAAGTTGGCATAATTGTTTTTCACCTATTTGGCTTTTTAATTTACTCATAAGTCCTTTGTAAAATGTTATACCATATACCCAGGGCTTGTAGATTAATTGCTACTAGTGGACCTGCAGCGTAGATTGCACCACCCACAGAAGTACCCTTTCAAACTTGTCTCAGGCCTGCCACTGCAGTGCCTGCATGCACAGTTTACTGCAACGTTGACTTGGCAAGTAAAACTACGTGCCAAGGCCTAAACCTCCTTTTTACTACACCTATGTCATCCGTAAGGTAGGCCCTGGATAGCCCTATGGGCAGCGTGCTGTGTATGTACAATGTAGGGCATATATGTGTTACATGTCATAGTAGTGACAAACATCCTATTTTGTTTTTCACTACTATAAGGGCTGCTCCTCTCATAGGTTTGCATTGGGAATTTCCTTACATATGTCAAAGTGGTAATTTCTGATCTGTGGGATGTAGCGTGGGCATGTTTGGTATGTGTGAAAAAATCTGGATTACTGCTGTGAGTGGATTTTACATTACTATTTTAGAAATGTCACCTTTAGAAAGTGGCCATTTCTCTGTGCATATACCTCTAGCTCTTTGCAGCCTGACTCAAATCCATGTCTGGGGCAGAGTGACAGCTCCACTTGGTACATACCTTCCAGACAGCCATCACACAGGAGGGGCTGATTGTGACAATAGAGACATTTGCATCCTGATAGACATCATTAACTAGGGAAATGGAGGGTCAGTCCCACCTTTGATTTGAATAGGCTGTGTCCTTCCCTCACACAATGGGCTGATAACCCCCTACTGATGTCAGAAGACAGGACTGAGTTGAAAGGGTGTTGTTCTTCACTTGAAAGGACTCTTTTGAAGTTACCCCTGAAAAAAGGCACTTTTGACGATACGTACAAGGGCTCTGGCCCCATGATCTTTAGAGCACTTTTGGAACTGGGACTGAACCTGTCAGAAGGACTGCTGGACTGCACAAAGGACTAATGTGTACTGCTTTTCTGCATGTTGCCCTGCTGCCAGCTGTGCCCTGATATTGGACTGCCAAAGTGCTATCAGGAGAGATCACCAATGGTGATACTGGTTTTACTGTGCTAGACTGCCTCACTACTATTGCCTGCTTTGTGCCTATCCAAGTGCCTCCCAAGGAGCCCAGTGCAGGGGGTGAGCTGTTTCCCGCTCCTTGGTTTGCTTAGCTTAGCTCATGAAGAGCGCTTTCCTTGTTTTCTGGGTGCTTGTTTTTTGCCTTATTTGCACTTAGTGCCTGAGGTGCGGTGCTTCCCATCGTAGAGCAGTCTCTGTGTGCCCACTTCACTAAGGAGGCCTGGTGTGGAGGGAGCACGGCCTTCTCTGCATCAATAAGGGGACTCATTACCTATTTCATGTGAATCCCCAATGCCCTATGCAATTCTAGCATTAACACACACTGACGAAGAGGAGAATGGTGCAGGAGCTGTGACTGAAGACTTCCCCCCAGCAAGGCCTCTCCACCTTGGGTTACAGCATAGAGTATAAGGTTGCCACCCTTTCAGTGGATGTCAGCAGCTCTCCCTCCAGTGGCCACTCATTAGCTGTCGCGCCTTGACAAGACGAAGAGCAGCTGGAGTGCCAGTTGCTCTCACAAGGAGCAGTGAGTGTCAATCATAGCAGCTGTTCTGCTCCCGGACTCAAGCATAGCCCACATGTAAAGACACTGAGAGTGCGGCCAGTGGTGGTCTCCCCACTAAGTTTCACTCTGTGTGTGCCGCCCCTGCTAGGACTCACCTTGGGGGCACCTATTTGGTTTATGGCCTTGCGGAAAGCAACGTCATTAGGAACAACACTGGGATACCCGATTTATCCTACTACGAGCACCGGTGCTTTTGCACTCTGTTCAGCTGGCCTAATTTAGGTGGGACCCACCAAAAATAGCCGTAGTCAGCCTAGTACAACCACAGGGGAGGGATAGCCTGTGTTTTCATGCTGAAAGGTATTACGAATTAAGGCCCTCATTACAACCGTGGTGGTGGGTGTTAAAGTGGCGGTAATACCACCAACAGGCCGGCGGTAAAGAAATGAGATCACAACCACGGCGGAAACCGCCAACATACAGCCACTTTAACACTCCGACTGCCACTGCAGTAGCAACAAACATGCAGTGGTCACCGCCAACAGCCAGGTTGAAGACATTGTACCGCCCACCCCATCACAACCCGTCAATCCGCCAGCTTTTCCAGGACGGTACCAATGCCATCGAAAGCACGGTGGAAGCAGTGTTTGGAAGGGAAACCACTCACCTCTCGACACTCAATGAAGAACCATGATGCCATGGAGCCCAAGTTACAGGTCCTGACCATGCTGGTCTATCTCCTCATCTACCAGGAATACCAAAGATGGCGACAATGACCACGGTGAGTACTGCACCTAATACACAGGGGAAGGGGGAAGGAAAAAGAGAGTGACACACACACACACAACACACAACACCCACACCCCACCCTCACCTACAACAACATACACACAAACACATGCAACAACATTACATTTACACCCCATAATCCCCTGGAAGAACGCAAGGACAAATGGCATAGAGTTAAATCAGTGATATTATAGAAATAGGCAGATATACATTAGATTTTTTAAAACAGTATTTACAAAAATATATAATATGTACAGAAGGCCGTACATTGTCCATTCAAAATGTTAGTGGGCCACTGGGCCAAAAATCATGGGCCAAGCCCACACTTGACTCCTGCCTCAATACGGAGAGAACCCTGCAGGGGCATCAGTTCAAAAACACACAGGCACCTCAGGGGGATGGGGAAGGGGGGCACCTCAGCCGGAAGATGGCACTTCACCACTGCTCCTTGTGGGGGCTCCATGCCCACAGCAATGTCCTGGGGAGTGCAAGGTCACAGTCTCTCAAGTTGGCGGTCTGTCCACTGCTTTTTCCTGAGGAGTGCAAAGGCACAGTCTCTCAAGTGGATGCCTTCTTCCATTAGTTCTGGAGGGGGCTCTGTGCCCAATGTGCTTCATCCTGCTGAGGATAGGGTGAGTGGATGCATATCTCCACTGGTTCTGGAGGGGGCATTGTGCCCATTCTGCTTCATCCTGCCAAGGAGGGGCTGAGTGGATGCATATTTCCACTGGTTCTGGAGGGGGCTTTGTGCCCAGTCTGCTTCATCCTGCCAAGGAGGGGCTGGGTGGATGCATATCTCCACTGGTTCTGGAGTGAGCTTTGTGCCCAGTGATGCAGCACTTGGGGTGTGCCAGTTCACATTCCCTCACCTGGGTGTCTGAGGCACAAGATTTGCAGGGAACAGGTAGCATGATAGTAAATAGAGGCAGGGCTAGACTCCATCCTGCGGTGCCTAAGGCTGCTAACTGGTGGTAGTGCTGGTGGGGGTGCTTCCAGTGGTAGTGGTAGGCTCCAGCCTGTCTCCTGCAGCCTTGGACGGCCGCTCACTGTGGTTGCTGGTGCTGGTAGTGGTCCTACTGTCAGCTGAGGCCAGAGCCTGAAATGCTCTCTGTTGGGCTGCCACGCCACAGTGAATTCCCTCCAGGTATGCATTTGTTTGTTGCAAATGCCTCTTGACACCCTGGATGGCATTCAGAATGGTTGACTGCCCAACAGTGAGGGATCTCAGGAGGTCAATAGCCTCCTCACAGAGGGCAGCAGGGCTGACTGGAGCAGGGTCTGAGGTGTCTGGGGCGAAGAAGATGCCCACCCTCCTGGGTGTGTGGGCATGGGAAACATGCTGAAGGGCTGCTGGGAGGGCTGTGCTGGTAGGAGGGGTGGTGGCTGTACCTGTTGTTGAGGTGGGCACAGAGGTGTCCACCACCACCAGGGAGCTTCCATCGGAGGAGGAGTCGCTGTATGTGGTCTCCACTCCTGTCCCCGTTGTGGTAACCCCCTCCATCCCCCTGGTGCCCTCACCCTTTGTGGATTCGGCCTCCAGGCCCATGTGGGATGCAGCTCCCTCCATCGCCGGTGCCTCTGCTTCTCTGCCAGATGATGCTAATGCACATAAGGACAGGGTGACAAAACAAAAAGGGGGGAGAGACAGAGGATACACTTTGTCAATGCCAGCAACACCACTACCGTTGGCATACACAACACACAGGGAGCAGCCCTATGCACTAGGCCATGCCCAACCAGTTACTAAGATAGTCACCAGCCCATGGGGTACAATGCCTAAAGCCATCAGCTGCACCCCAGAAACCCACAGGACCCTGCCCAGTAGTAGATGTCCACAAACACTATTGGGGTAGGAGTGCTTCAGAGCCTGCCCAACAAGGGACCTACCCTGCCATCTTCACCCTGGCCCAGGGGCACCCATAGACCACACACCCCCACCCAGGTAACTCTTAACGTGCGCAAAGTCAGGAGTCAGAATCTGTACCCACCCCCTTGTGGCTGCTGAGATGCCTTCAAGTGCCCATCCAACTCCGGATAGGCCACCACCAGAATGCCGAACATCAGGGGGATCATGGTACGACGGGCACCCCTTCCTTGTTGGGAGGCCATCCCCAGCTGGGCCCCATCCGTCTTCTTTGCCCAGCGGCGCAGGTTCTCCCACCTCTTGCGGCAGTGGGTGCTCCGCCTGTCAAAGACCCTCAATGTCCGCACCTCTTTGGCGATGGCACGCCAAATACCCTTTTTCTGGTAGGCGCTGACCTTCAGGGAAAAGACAGCAGGAAAGGGAATTAGTCAACCATCCGGACCGTCACACTCATGGCCCACCAGATCCCTCCCATCCCCTGACGCACATACATTGACCACCTTACATACTGCACTCTGGGCTGGATGCCTCTGCCCCCCCACATGTGGCTTACATACACAGCACTCCATACATTCATGGCCCACGCATCATGCTCACAGTGTACTCACATGTTTGTCTGGAGGACCGTAGAGTAACGTGTACTGGGGTAGGACCCCGTCCACCAGTTTTTCCAACTCCTCAGCATTGAAGGCAGGGGCCCTTTCCCCAGACACATGAGCCATGGTCAATTCCAGACACAAGTCACAGGTGCACTTGCAGTGTAGGTGTAGTGTAGGTCATCTCCTGTTGAAGGTCAGGTAGCAAGTGAGTGGATAAATAGAAAATGGTGGTGACATCTGGGGCGGTGCGTACCGTCACCGCCGACGTACATCATCATTGTCTCCTGGAACCCACAGGGCCCAATGATAACCAATGCAAAGTTGAGCGGCGGTCATCGACTCCCTACCGCGACGGTGCACAACGCCAGCGCAATTACCTCATTTCCACTTGTCCCTCCTCACAGTTCACACATCCGCCATTTCAGGGGGGCACAGGGCATGGCACCCAACTGCGTCACAGCAGACACTGGCACAGCAACTGATTGTCGGATTCACATTTTGTTTCTGTAAAGTAAGGAAATCAGTATTAGTGCAATAGATGTGGGAATATGACCCTCTGCTCACCGTTCTCTTCCATAGGTTTCAATCGCTGAGGCTGAATATGAGATGGCAGCACCCTCCGGTGTACAGACTCCTCTTGGACCTTGTGACAATGGAGGACAGACACATTATCATTACATACAGACTTGATTGTGCCACAATCCAAGAACTGTGTGCCCAATTGGAGCCAGACCTGATGTCAGCTATCAGCCAGCCCACAGGCATCCCCCCCTCTAGTGCAGGTCCTATCAGTGCTCCATTTCCTGGCAAGTAGTTCCTTCCAAACAACAGTGGCCATGGCATCAGGGATGTCTCAGCCAATATTCTCTAATGTGTTGACCAGAGTGTTGTCAGCCCTGCTGAAACACATTTGCAGCTACATCGTGTTTCCCCAGGTGGAGGATTTGGCCACAGTGAAAGTTGACTTTTATTCCCTGGGTCATATCCCTAACATCATTGGTTCCATTGATGGTACACATATGGCATTTGTCCGCCCCCAGAGAAATTAGCAAGTTCTCAGGAATAGAAAAAGCTATCACTCTCTGAATGTGCATATGGTGTGTTAGGCAGACCAGTACATCTCCCATGTGAATGCCAAATATCCTGGCTATGTGCATGACTCCTTTATCTTTAGGAATAGCAGCATCCCATATGCGATGGGCCAACTCCAGAGGCACTGGATGTGGCTAATAGGTGAGTCTAAGGTCCCCACACACTATGAGTAGCTGTCTGGGTATGAGGTTTTCCCTGAGGGTTAGTGTGTGTCTAACAGTTGTCCCTCGATATTTGCAGGTGACTATGGTTACCCCAACCTCTCATGGCTACTGACCCCAGTGAGGAATGCCAGGACAAGGGCAGAGGAATGTTACAATGAGGCACATGGGCGTACAAGGAGGATTATTGAAAGGACCTTCAGCCTCCTGAAGGGCAGGCTCCGGTGCCTACATCTGACAGGTGGCTCTGTGTACTACTCACCCAAGAAGGTGTGCCAGATCATTGTTGCATGTTGCATGTTGCACAACCTGGCCTTGAGACGCCAGTTGCCTTTTCTGCCGGAGGATGTGCCTGGAGATGATCTTGTGGCAGTGGTAGAGCCTGTGGACAGTGAGGAAGAGGAGGTAGAGGAAGAATATGTTGACAACAGAAGCAATATAATTCAGCAGTATTTCCAATGACACAGAGGTAAGGCATTGTACGTTCACTTGACATTTCAGTTACCTGTTTGACATTGTACAAGGCAGCCTCTTATCCTATGTCTATGGCCACTGACTGTACCCTTTGGCATCTCTATTTTCAGATCCCTGTGCCCCACTCTGGCTCCTGCTATGTGTACTGCTGCCCATCCAAAGGTCATTCCAAAGTTTATTTCACTGTACATTTGAGTTGCAATGCTTTGATAAAGTTGTACTAAGACATTTGTGAGTCTTTTGACAGACTCCAGATTAGTATTTGTTCCAAGGGTGTTTATGTAGGTACTCATAAGTATGGGGGGATGTGCAATGGGCTGGGGTGATGGTGGAGGAAAGTCCAGGGTAGAGTCCCGTCTCTTGGTATCACAGGTGCATTTTCCAATGGGGCACTGGAAGGGGAGCAATGGCAGTTCAAGGTGGACAGGGTGACAGAGTGGGACAGAACGGTGACCATCAGGAGAGTCTTATTTCCTGGCGGGGGTCTTGGCAATGTTCTCTGGCTTCTGCCTGGATCGCAGGGACCATTTGCGTGGTGATTCTCCTTCTGCAGGGCATGGGGTACTGGTGACCTGTTGTTCCTGTGGAGGGGCCTCCTGTCCACTAGTGTCGGCAGAGATGGAAGGCTGTTCATCAGTTTGGCTAGTGTCAGGCGCCTGTTGTTGTGCCACTGCCTCCCTCATGGTCTTGGCCATGTCACGCAGCACGTCTGCAATGGTGACCAGGATGGTGTAGATGTTTGTTAGGTCATCCCTGGTCCCCAGGTACTGTACCTCCTGCAGCCGCTGGGTCTCCTGCAGCTTGGCCAGTATCTGGCCCATGGTCTCCTGGAAATGGTGGTATGCTCCCAGGAGGTTGGAGAGTGCCTCATGAAGAGTGGGTTCCCTGGGCCTGTCCTCCCCCTGTCGCACAGCAGTACTCCCAGGTTCCCTGTTGTCCTTTGCCTCTGTCCCCTGAACCGTGTGCCCACTGCCACTGACCCCAGGTCCCTGGGTTTGTGAGGTTGCCTGGGGTCCCTGTAGTGGTGGACACACTGCTGATTGACGTGTCCTGCGGACAGAGGTATGGGCCCGCTGAGTGGGTGCTGTGCTGTGCTGGTGTTTCCTGAGGGGGGAGGCTCTGTGGTGGGTTGGGACTGTGGCAGGGGAACCAACTGTCTGTCCAGAGGTCCCTGGTGGGCCAGGTTGGTCATCGTGATCCAGGCGTGCAGAGCTGCTGTCGTCACTGTGTGCTTCTTCAGGGGGGGCTGGATGTAGCTGGCACCTCCTCTCCGGTGACGTTGACTAGGGGTCCTTTGGGGATGCAAATGCAGTGTTAATGTATTTGCGTGTGCCATCTTGTGCATGGGTGTGTTTCCCTGTCTAGTTGTGATTTCCCTGTCAGCTTGGCCTTGTGTGAGTGGTGATTTTGTGGGCTGGGTGAGTCTCTCTAATGGGCATGCTGTGGTGATGGGTGTCCATGCAGGTCTATGTTGGGGGTCCATGCTTTGGTGTTGCATGCAGGGCTTGGTATTGGGATGGGTGGGTTGTGATGGTGGGGTATATGTGAGGTGCTGGACTGATATGTTTGAGGGTAGGGGTAGGCGTGTGTGATGGCATGCAGGTTGGGGTGTCAAGTAGTAAAGATTTGACTTACCAGAGTCCAGTCCTCCTGCTACTCCTGCGAGGCCCTCAAGGTGCATGATCGCTAAGACTTGCTCCTGCCATGTTGTTAGTTGTGGGGGAGGAGATGGGGGTCCACCGCCAGTCCTCTGTACTGCTATCTGGTGTCTTGCAACCACGGAACACACCTTCCCCCGTTGGTCGTTCCACCTCTTCCTGATGTCATCCCTTGTTCTTAGGTGCTGTCCCACGGCGTGACCCTGTCCACGATTCTCCGTCATAGGTCCATCTTCCTTGCAATGGACGGGTGCTGCACCTGTGATCTGAATAGCTGTGGCTCTATCAGGATGATCATCTCCACCATGACCCTTAGCTCCTCCTCTGAAAACCTGGGGTGTCTATGGGGTGTCATGGTTGTGGCGTGAGTGTATGTGTGAGGATGTGTGGAGTGATGTGTGAAGTGATGTGTTGGGGTGAATCCTGTGATGTGTATGGATGGTGTATGGGTGATGGTGTTCTGTGCCTCTGATTGAGTTGGTGCTCCTGGCTTGTGTCTCACTGTGTTGGCAATCTTTTTTTGTTGTTGAAAGGGTTGTGGGTAATGTGGGTGTGTGTTTTATAATGGTGTGGGTGTGTGGGTGTGGTGTGTGTATGTGTGTCAGGTTTGTGTAGGTTGAATTGTCCAATGTGGTGTAGTTTTGTTAGTGTGTGTATTTTGAGCCCAGCAGTGTGGACCACTAATCGTTTACCGTGATTGAAAGACCACTGCGGCGATTCGGGGGTTGTGATACTGTGGGCGTATTCCTGTTGGCGTAACGGTGTGGGTTTGGATATCGCCAGTTTATCACTGACCTTTGGACTGGGGGACTTGTGTGGGTTTCTGTATAGTGGCGGATTTCTCAGTGAGGGTCATAATACCCGTAGTGTAATACTGCTGCGGTCACGGTATGTTGGCGGCCGTCAGCGCGGCGGTAGGCGGCATTTACCACCACGGTTGTAATGAGGGCCTATGTGTTTCTTTAAATGAGTCTATCTCGCCTGGACTGAAGATGTAATCCACGTTATGTTATAACTTGAGGCCATTAAGAATGTCACTCTCCTGCTTACTGCTGCATGCATTGAGGCTATTATGAATGTCATATTGATGCCTACGCAGTCAGAACCACAGTAATTGCGTAATGAGCACTGTCATCATGCTTCAAGTATTTAGGATGACTGTTAGAAATGGGGTCTTTGGTTGGCAGTCATGTTACCCCCTGTCCAAGCAAGGACCCTCACTCTGGTCAGGGTAAGTCACACACAATCCAAATTATCCTGTGCCCACCCTCTGGTAGCTTGGCACTGATCAGTCAAGCTTAACTTAAAAGGCAATGTGAGAAGTATTTGTGCAATAACTCGTGCAATAACACAGTATAACACCACAAAAATATACCACACAGTGTTTAGAAAAATATAGAATATTTATCTGGTTAAATGCAAGTCAAAACGATCAAGTGTCTCTTGAAGCACAAAGTACCTGGTTTGTGTCAAAATTATCCGCAAGGGGCCGCAGAGGAGGAGATGCGTGGAAAACGGGGAGGTGGTGTCTGTTTCTCCAGGCGTACACAGATGATGCCTTGATATTTTTCCACGCAGTCAGGGCCTTGCGTAGATTTCCAGCATAAAGACTTGGATCGTCTTCAGCCTGCAGGGTATTTGGATGACCTGGGGATGATGCAGAGAAATCCTGGGTGTGCAGGACAAAGTCACAGGACCTGCGTCTATCCGGTGGGCGATGCAGAGAAATTTCTGCTGCACGGCAGCTGCTGCGTTGATTCTTCTCACAGGAAGTCAGGCTGTGCCGTTCTTGCTTGGCTATGCGTCGATCCAGTAGGCCGTGCATCACAGTTCCGGTCGCAACGCTGGTACTCCGTTGCCCTCCTCTGGGGAGCAGAGCTGCGTCGTTCCAGTTCGGCGTGCTGTGATTTTCCCACCGCGATGCAGGCTGTGCAACGAATTTTCACTGTACTAGGAGTTCTTTGCAGGATTAAGTCTTTTTTGGCCCTGAGACTTCAAGGAACAGGAGGCAAGCTCTATCCAAGCCCTTGGAGAGCACTTCTCAGCAAAGCCAGAGGGCAGCAATGCAGCAGGGCAACAGCAGGGCAGTAGTTCTTTGCAGAAAAGCATTCAGGTGAGTTCTTTGGGCAGCCAGACTGTTCCTCTTGGAAGATTGCAGGTTCTGGTTCAGAGTTTCTTCACCAGTGGTATCTTGTCCAGAAGTGTCTGAGTTGGTAGGGTCAGAGGCCTTGTTTAAATACTCAAATGTACCTTTGAAGTAGGAGAGACTTCAAAGAGTGGCTTAGAAGTGCACAAGGTCCCCTTTCAATTCCATCCTATCTGCAAGGGTCCCAGTAGGGGGTTTGCAGCCCATTGCATGAAGAGAGGCCACTGTCATTTCAAATGTAAGTATCAGGTCCTCCACCCTCCCAGCCCAGGAAGACCTATTCAGTATGCAGATGTGTACAGGTGTGACTGAGCATCCTGTTTTTGGGGTTGTCTGAGTGAAATGCACAAGGGAGCTGTCAAGTAACCTAGCCAGATGCGGACTGTAAGGCACAGAAGGATTTTTTAAGTGCAGATAAATGCTCACTTTCTAAAAGTGGCATTTCTAAAATAGTAATATTGAACCCAACTTCACCAGTCAGCAGGATTTTGTATTACCATTCTGCCCATACTACACTTATTACTCCTTTCAGATCAGCAGCTACCACTCAAACAGTATATGAGGGTAGCCCTAATGTTAGCCTATGAAAAGAGCAGGCCTCACAGCAGTGTAATACAACTTCAGGAGTTCTAAACTACCAGGACATATAAACTATACAGGTATATGTCCTGCCTTTTACATACATAGCACCCTGCCCTATGGCTTACCTAGGGCCTACCTTAGGGGTGACTTATATGTAGAAAAAGGGGAGTTTAAGGCTGTGAAATTACTTTTGAATGTCACGTCGAAGTGGCAGTGATTAAGTGGCTACTAATGTGGGTGGCACAATCAGTGCTGCAGGCCCACCAGTAACATTTAATCTACAGACCATGGGCACATGTAGTGCACTTTCCTGGGGACTTACAAGTAGATTAAATAGGCCAATTGGGTATGATCCAATGTCACAATGTTTTAAGGGAGAGAGAATATGTACTTTGGCAGTGATAAAGTGCACAGATTCCTAAAACCAGCAAAAACAGTGTTCAAAAAGTGGATGGAGGTAGGCACAAAGTTAGGGGTGACCACCCTAAGGCTGTCAGGTCTAATAGTGACATATAATATTACCATGTTCCAAGTGTATATTTTCTAGGGGGTTATATCCCATGTCCTGAAGGTAGCTACTAATAAGGTGTTTTATGTCACTGGTGTTTATTGTGTCATGAGAACAAGCACCATCTGTAAGTAATTATTCTACGTGCATTGTATTTATGATTTAAGTCCGATCTGGGTTCTGGACATACCTCACAATTGGAAACTTATTTTTATGTAATTATGTGTGGAGTCTCTTTTGTGGATAAGCCTGACTGCTCTGTGCCATGCTACCAGTGGGTGCGCACAGGTTATCTTTAGTGTGTAACCACTTTGCCCTGACTAGTGTGGTGGGTTCTGCCTGCTGAGGTGCATACCCTAGCCAAATAGAAACCCAGTTTCTAACAGTAGCACTTTAAACACACCCTTCCTTCTTTTTAAATACAAGCTATCCTGTCTTATGGAGTGTTTAGGACCTACCTTAGGGGCTACTAAGGTATTGAAAAGGCAGGTTTAGGCCTGGAAAATGTTTATTTTGCTGGGTCGAATTAGAGGTTTTAAACTGCACTACAGGCAGCTATGTCAGGCCTCACATATGTTTCACAGTGTTACTTTTGTTGGTGGCAAAATAAGTGCTGCAGGCCCACTATTAACATCTAATTTATAGGCCCTGGTTTCAACAAGTAGCATATAATAGGGACAAATATATAAACTAAATATGCCTATTAGGTGCAGGCCAATTGTACTATATGTTAGGGGTACAGCACAGACACTTTAGCACTGGTTAGCAGTGGTGAAAGTGCATGATTAAATTGCCAACAAAAGATAATTCAGAAAACAGGAAGATTAAAGGCAAAATGTTTTTGGTTGATCCTGCAGTATGAGCCAAGTACATTATTTACAATCTGATATAGGTCTTTTGTGGATGAATATCACTTGTGGAACATTGTGTTGACCACACTCTTCTATAGCACCCAGTTATTGTTTATTGAGGATAGTCAGCTCAATCAATCAGTTTGTATATTCCAGGTTCCTGACAGATGAGCAGCTGACAACCCAAATATATTATCTATATATCATGCCCAAAGATGTGTTGCATCCTCAAGCAGTACCTTTAATGCCCCACTGGCTTGCTTATTGACAGAGAACATAGGCCCTCATTACGACCCTGGTGGTTGACGGTAATTTGGGGAAAGGTACTGCCAACAGTCTGGTGGTACCTTTTCCCAAATTATGACATTGGCGGTTTGGCTCAAGCCGAACAGCCAATTTACCACTCAGTCTGCCAGGGTGGTAGCTGCTGGGCTGAAGACATCAGTCTCCAGCCAGGGACCCGTCACAGTCCCACCCTCCTGATTATGACCCTGCCTACCACCATGGTTTTCATGGCAAGCGTACCGCCATGAAAACCATGGTGGTAGGCACTATCAGTGCCAGGGAATTCCTTCCCTGGCACCGATAGGGGTCTCTCCCGCCCCGCTCCCCCTCCGAAGAGTTCTCCCCCACCCTCCCTCTCCTGCCCCCTGCATATTTTTACACGTGCACACACATACACACATGCATACCCACATCCACCCACGCATGCACATATGCATTCCCACACACTACAACACAAACCAACAAACTCTGCCGCACACATGCATTCACAACACACAACATACATGTCCACTCACATTCAGGTATTCACGCACACATTGAAAGTGACTCACACCCGCATGCATGTAATCATTAACAGACACAACCACACACAACACCCCCACAGACACAAAACACCCCTCACCCCCCTCTCCTGTCAGAGCACTCGACTTACCTGCATGCAGGGGGTCCTCCAGCTGGAGATGGGAATCGTTGCTGCTGTCAGCAGCAGCGCCTGCCAGCTAAACACTGCCAGGCCATATCATTGCTCATGATGCGGTAGGCAGTGTTTTGGTGGCGTGGTGCTGCTACTGACAGCAGCGCCACCTTACCGCCGTCCGCCACCATGGCTGCTGGCGGTATTCCGCCAGCCTTCTGGCGGAATTCCATCGAGGGTCAGAATGCGGGTGGGCGGCTGGCAGCCACGGCGACGGTATGCTGGTGGCAGTCGCCATGGCGGTAGGCGGCAGTTACCGCCAATGTCTTAATGAGGGCCATAATCTGTTAAGACCTGTACCTGTTGACCTTGAAACCATAGTAGAAAATAAAATGTTCATGTTCAGGTGCTGCTCGTGGTGAGAGGTCTCAAGTTATTGATCCTGGTGTTCCTTAAGTGAGCACCCCAACCCTGAAGGCTTCTGTTGACTCTCCTAGTAACTAGTGTCATGATGGTGAGAAAGCCTCCATTGTTGTAAATGTTTATAGGAGAGAACCACCATTCTTTCAATCTGAACATTTGGATGAAATCCTCTTTATTACTCTAGTACTGAACTCTGTATCTCCCAATCATTAATACTCTGTAATATGTTGGTCTATGGCTATTTTAAAATGTGTACCCTGTATTACTGTTGGTATAATGTAACGCCCAGCCATGCCTGCCTTTCTAAAATATCACCGATATTCTGCAGAGGCCTGTAGCATCAGTGCTCAGCAATATCCAACTATCTGTAGATGAGTTTAATGTAAGTCAACGCATAGGAATACTTCGTTATAGGAGAAGTGATGTTCAGTTCTCAGTTTGGCAACCTTAAAAAATGGTAGGTTTTGCAGGTGTGGAGTGCTCTCAACATTTGGTACCTAGGTTTTACATATTTTATTTCATGGTCATAGGATTTACATTCTCTCAACAAGTACTCTTGAAAGGAAAGTCAGGAACAGGATGAGAGCTGCACTCTCCCAAACAAGGTAACTCCCTTTTTTTTACATTTTCACCGCCATGTTAGACTTCTCCTTCCACGTGCTGTTCACACACAATGGGCTGACAAGAGTCAGTAATCAGATTCTGAATGTACAAAATTAATTCAGGTGTTGGACAGGGTCCTCTCTGCAGGGTCACTCCAAATGTTTGCCTTCCTTTGCCGAACCCTTTTTTGTTGTTTCTAAGGACTCTTTGCACTTTAATCCTGCTAACCATTGGTAAAGTGTTTGTGATCTCTCTTCCAAACATGGTAAAATTGGCCTGCACCTGACTGCTATATTTAATTTACTGGTAGGTCTTTGGTATAGAGACTACCTGTTCCCAGGGCTTGTAAAATAAATGCTACCAATGAGCTCTAGCATTTATTGTGCGATCCACTAAAGCAGCACTGTAAAACATGTTTCAGGCCTGCCGCTGCAATATGAAGTGCAGTTTTAAGCTGTCATTTAAACTTGACAAAATAAACCTGTGCTGGGCCGAAACATTCTTTTTAATGCTTACAGGTCATCCTAAGCCGACTGGTATTTTAAAAATAGGACATGTGTACTTAACTTTTAAATCTACTCGCAGCAAATAACTCCTAACATTGTTCTTCACTGTGGTTTAGCTAGTTCTCCCATAGACTAACCCTGGGTTACCTTATTACACTTAATAAATAATAATTTCAGTTTGTGAATAGATTGAGAAATGCTCCTTCAACTTAATAGAAAGCCCTCTTTAATGGTAAAGTCAGATCTTAAGTTATTATTCTGACAAAATTTGGCATTTTTCTGTTTAAACCAAATGTGCCTTTCTGAGAGTGTCCGGAGTAGCATGATTGTGAATGACTCTCCCATAGTGTGCTATGTAATCCTTCCTGATATGGGGACAAAAAGGACTTGAGTGTTGGACATTTGCAGGGAGGCCTCTGGTAGCTTATGTCCCTGGAGCTTTGGAGTCACATCTGGGGATCCTGGGTTAAAGGCAAGCATGTCCAGTCTTTCTTCTTCAGACAGCAGGGTTGTCTTTCTTCTGAATTTTCCACGGGTCTAGGAGTGTTCTGGTGAGTGGTGTTGAGGGTGCCTCTTTTATCCCCAGTGCCAGTCTGTTGATAAGGGATGCCCCCTTTGTCTAACCTTCCTCCTTCCCTGGAATTGGCTAAAAAACAGAAAGTTCCAGTTGATTAAGTCCAAAGGCTTGATGGTGTGTAGAAAGACCGCCATGACTCCTTATCTGGATTAAGTTGGTGAATCAGCAAAAAGAGGCTTCAGAAATTGTGGGCCATAGTCATTCCTTGAATGAAGTCTACCTGATCAGTCAGCCCCAGGTCAGACCTTAACAGTAGTAGTCTGTTAGCTAGCACCTTGGCCAGAATTTTAGCATCAACATTGATGACAGATAGCAGCCTATAAGAGTCATAAGCCCCCATTATGACAATGGCGTAAAAACCTGCCACTGTGACGGCAGCCAAAAGACTGTTGCTGTGACTACCATCCATCTGCCATAATATGACCACAGCTGGATTTCCGCCACAAGAAGGGCGGAAATCCGGCTTTGGCCATACTGGCAGATGGCAGTAACGTGGCATTGCTACCACCAGCAGCGCCATGCCAGTAGACCGCCGCCAGCCGTATTATAAAAAATAATATGGTCTGGCAGTGTTCTGCTGGTGGGCGGAGCTGACTGTAGCAGCGCCCCGTCCCGTCCCCTGCCGGAAGACCCCCTGGATCCAGGTAAGTCGTGTCTGCGACAGGGGTGGGGTGGGGGTTGTTGTGTGAGTGAGTGGGGGTGTGTGCATGTGTGTGTGAGTGTGTGCGTGCGTGAATGCAAGTGTGTGTTTAGTGTTGTTTTTGTGCATGCATGAATGTGTGTGAATGCGTGTATGAATGTGTGTGAGTGCATGTCTGCGTGTATGTTTTGATGTGTGTGCAGATGTGTGCGTGAATGGATGAATGCATGCATGTATGTATGTGTGGATGAGTATGTGTCTGTGTGTGTGTGAATGGGGGGCGTGGATGTAGGGAGGGGTTAGGGGATGTTTGGGGGAGGGGGCCTCCTATCAAGGACAGGGAAGGGATTCCCTGTCACTGATAGGGCCTACCCCCATGGTATTTGTGGCATTACAAACACCACGAAAACCATGGCGGTAGGCAGGGTCATTATACCGCTGGCAGCACAATGGCAGGCGCAGGGCTGGAGATTCTTATCTACCGCCATGGCGGTTGGTGTGGTACATTGGTGGGTTGGCTTCAGCCAACCTGCCATTGTCATTATGTGACAGTAGGTACAGCCAGCCTGTTGGCGGTACTACTGCCACATTAGTTCCGACCCCCAGGGTCATAATTACCCCATAATGTGTTGAGATGTTTTCTGGCTTTAGCAGGGTTATGTGTATTGTCTATCTAAAAGCCAGGGGACGAATCTCTGATATTATTGCTTCATTGTAGACATAATGGAATCATGGGGCCAATACGTTTTAGAAGCTTTATAAATCTTACTTGGCAGCCTGAAATTGTATGTAAGTTTGAGATAGTGTAAGTTATCTTCTCAAAAATCATGGGTGTGCCAAGAAATTGTTGCCAATCACTGTTGAGCTGGGCCAGGGAGATCCTGTCAATTTAGGTGAGGTAGTCAAAGGGGAGCTGGAGTGGTGTGAAAAAACTTTGATAGTATGTGCTCAGCTTCATAAAAGGTTTGTCCAATATTTCCCTCTAATTGCTCAATATCTTGTATTGACCCAAGGTGTCTCAGTAATGTGGCTAGTGTTCTATCTGGTCTGTCTCGCTCACCATACACATGTTCCTAAGTATGTTTATGCAACTGTTTTACTTCCTGCTCAGCGAACTCTGTGAATTCAATTTAGACTTGCAATGAATGATCACCTTGGCTCCGTGAATGAGATTGCTCCAGAAATCATATGCCTAATTCCAGTTTATTCAATCAGTCTTTAAGTGCCCTGTGCATGCCATGCTGGTTCGCAATGCAGACCTCTGTATAGAGGCCTTGACTGGCTACCAGAGGGTGGTTACTGAAACAACAGTGGAGCCATTCAGTTGGAAATAAGCTGTTATTCTGTCCTGGCTTTTTCCTTAAATGTGGCATCTAAGAGGGCTGTTTGCAACAATGGCCAAGGGAAGCCCTGATGTTGTGAAGCAGGGATTCCAATTGTTAAACCAATTGGTGAATGATTGGAGAGCATGCATGGGAGGTAATCAGCAGATTTTGTTCAGGAGGACATCTTGCGTTTCCATTCAATAAACTAGATGTGCCAAGAAGCAATTTGCTGAAGGTATGTTTGTGCTTTCCTTAAGTGTATGACTTAGGTGTCTCCGGACATCAATCAGGTTATTGTTCTTTTGTTATTGTTTTGCATTATTCATTTTTCAGTGTGCATTATATTGTTATGCATTATATCATGAAGATTTTTTGGGGCTACCTGGTGTCTTCAATTTTCAGGATGTAACAATTATGCAGCCTATCCAGTATTAAATAGAAATGTCCTCCACATAATGCAGTTTGAGGGGACACTGCAGTGCATTTGCTTTTACCTGTTGTATAAATCCGGGATCATCAGTGTTGGGGCCATCCAAGTTCATTAATGTTAGATGTTTACTGAGGATCATTGCTTGAATGATATTATATCATTCTTGTAGGTCGTTTTCCTTCTGTACTATCCTTAGCGGCCTTCGTGCGTATGAGGAATATGCGGCTAGAGTCCTATATCTGCTCCATTTCCAGGTGAAAATCTGCGTGAGCATCTGCGAAGGGGGCAACATGCATTTCCTGCAAAAAGGCTAGATCGCTCCTGTATCTGTCTAGTTTTATGTAGACTCACACATCCCATGATATATATTGGATGTAGGTTATATTGTCATTGATCCCATGCTACTGTGGAAGGTGGATTGTGTGCAGTGTGTGTAGACAGAGAGAGAGAGTGTTTAGGCAGTGAAATTAAAACTATACACTTCCATCGCAAATGCCAACGGTTTGTGCCATAGCGTGCAACTGCCTGGTAGTGAACTGTGCATGACAATCTCAGTTTACCCATTAACCCCACACACACAAACTAGCATCCCCAACCGACCAGTGGAATACATCCCCATCATAGATTCCAACCCTCTCACCAAAGAATAATCAACTGTGAGAGGGATCACCCCTAGGGAGGCCAGAGAGCTTTCCAGCAAACACATCCTCTGAGAGGGTGTTTGCTGGGAAAGGATGTGCAGAAAGTGTGTTCAAAATGGGGCCCACATGGCCTAGTATATATCTATGACCAGACCTCATATAATACTGGATATGTTCACTCATTACCTTCCCTACTGAAGATGTCCAGGTTGCATGCTTAGTATCTTGATGTTAATATCTAAGTTCTGAGGGCACGGAGTGTCTGGAGAGGTCTGACTTGTCTCTTGGCCATAATGGATCATTTTGTAGTCATCCAAATACAATAGACATGGCGCAATCAGGCAAAAGAGAAGTTGTATACAAGGATACAGTGTATTTTTAATTTCACATTCTTCAATCCTTCCACTGGGGCAACTTGAGGTAGGAGTGGAGTTTGCACCCCTAGAAGTCAAAATCTTTTTGAATAAATCGGTTGACATTTAAGGGGTGCACATTTCTGCTGCGTTAATACTCTTTTCTTGCCTATTCAACATTGTAGTTGTTGGACCTATCAGTGTTAGGGTGGTCTTCAAAAACACCTTTTGCCTTCATCCTCCCAATTTGTTTATCTTGTTTTGGTTGGCCTTAGGACTCTGTGTACATTTCCACGGCTGACCAGTGCTAAAGTGCTGGTGCTCTCTCCTTCAAACATGGTAAAATTGACTTACACCCAATAGACACACATAGGCCCTCATTACAACCCTGGCGGTCGGTGTGAAAGCAGCGGTAAAACCGCCAACAGGCCGGCGGTAAAAATTTTTTAATCATGACCATGGTGAAACAGTCAACATAGACAGACACTTTAACACTCCGACCGCCATTGTGGTACAAACAAACAGCATGACGGTCACCGCCAACAGACAGGCTGAGGACAATGTACCGCACACAGTATCATGAGAGGCCAATCCGCCACCTTTTCCTGGACGGATTCAACTCGAAAAAAAACACAGCGGAAATAGGACTTGGAAGGGGAAACGCTCACCTCTACACACCCCACGAGGAATCAGGACGCCATGGAGCCGGAACTCCATATTCTACCTGCCATTGTCTTCCTGCTCCTCTACCAGGAGCACGAACGCCAGCAGAGAAGCCCACAGTGAGTACTGCACCTACGACACAGGGGAGGTGGAGGGAAAAGAGAGTGACACATACACGCAAAACTCAACACCCCCACCCTCACCCTCACCCACTACAACACACACACAAATACATTTTGATACATTACATTTACACCCCCCAAACCTCCCTGGAAGAATGCAAGGACAAAAGGAAATTATTGTAATGATTGTAATCAATAAAAATCCATTACTCAAACATATATATACACTATTACCAAATATATACACCAAGAATTCAAGTCCATTTACTGCACCTACATAGTTCGTGGACCACTGTGCCCAAAATGAAGGGGCGAGGCCCACACAAGATGCTCAATCAAAACGGAGAGAACACTGCAGGGGCATCAGATCGAAATAAAACAGGCACCTCAGGGGGAAGGGAAGAGGGGGCACCTCAGCCGGATGAGTGCACGACGCCAGATCCACAAGGGGGCTCCATGCCCATTGATGTATCCTGGGGAGTGCAAAGCCACAGTCTCACAAGTCTTTCCAGTGGGTGGTTTGCCCACTGCTGCATCCTGAGGAGTGCAAAGCCACGGTCTCACAAGTCTGTCCAGTGGGTGGTTTGCCCACAGCTGCATCCTGAGGAGTGCAAAGCCACGGTCTCACAAGTCTGTCCAGTGGGTGGTTTGCCCACTGCTGCATCCTGGGGAGTGCAAAGCCACAGTCTCACAAGTCTTTCCAGTGGGTGGTTTGCCCACTGCTGCATCCTGGGGAGTGCTAAGTCACAGTCTCACAAGTGGATAACAGTCTCCACTGGTTCTGGAGGGGGCTTTGTGCCCAGAGTGCTTTATCCTGCCAAGGACTGAGGTAGTGGATGTGATACTCCACTGGTTATTGAGGGGGCTTTGTGCCCAGAGTGGTTCATCCTGCCAAGGACTCAGGTAGTGGATGTGAATCTCCACTGGTTCTGGAGGGGGCTTTGTTCCCAGAGTGCTTCATCCTGCCAAGGACTCAGGTAGTGGATGAATTTCTCCACTGACGGTGGGCCTACATGGAAGCTGTCCAGGCCCCTGGAACGGACCACCAGCTTTGTACGACTGACCACTGGGGATGGCAGCCATGTCTGCGGTGGTGCCACTGGCACATGATGTAGCATGGCCGCTGGCAGTGCTTGCGGCGACCTCAGTAGCGGAGGTGCTTGCGGCGCTCATTGGCCTGCGGTGCTGGTGGGTGGCTCAGTGAGCGCGCTGGTGGCGGAGGAGTACTGGGCACCGGTGCTGGTGGCTGCGGTGTCCTTGGCTGCGGTGCTGGTGGCGGCGGTGTCCTTGGCAATGGTGCTGGTGGCGGCTGTGTCCTGGGAAGCGGTGCTAGTGGCGGTCTTGTCCGCCGTGCAGGTTGGCGGCGAATTCCCTTTCTTTCTCTGCCCCTTCCCCACCTTGGATGGTGGCGCAGCTGTCTTGCCACTCCCAACAGTAGTCCTGGGAGAGCCCTTGTTTTGCCCTTCTCCCTCCGGGCTGTGGCAAACTTCTTATGTTTCTGAGGTGGGGGACTGTCCATGGCCTAGCTCCTTGGCGCACTGGATGCTCTGCTGCTTGGCACACTCCAGAAGCGGGTTACTGCTGGAACCACTGTTCCCGGTGATGTAGTGGCTGAGGTGCTGGTTTGGGACCTGGAAAGGCGTGCCCCAGGGGACGGAAGTGGTGGGGGAGGTGTAGGGAAGGGGTCAACATTTAAGAGGAAAAGTTTTTTAGACACACTGGGACAGGTAGATGGAGGGGGTTTGGGAGTGGAGGAAGAGGTAGTGGTTGTAGGAGGTGTACAATTGCTGACTTTGGGTGAAGGTGCACGGGCTGGAGGCTGTTGTGAGGTGGATGGCTGTTGGTTGGGTGTGTGGCTGTGTTTGTGTACTTTGGGAGGTGGGCTCACAGACACACTGGGAGAGGACACAGGGGATGTGTGAATGGTATTGGGGGTGGTGAGTGCACGTGAGCGGTTTGTGGTGATGGGCGTGCTGGTGATGGAGGTAGTGGCTGAAGATGTAGTGCATGCAGGTGTGAGTGGAGAAGTGACAGGGAGGGAGGAGGGGGACGAGGAGGAGGGGGGCGCAGTGGAGGGCAGTGGATGTTGGTTTGTGTGCATGGGTATGATGCTTGTGTGAGTGCCTGTGGGATGTGTGGTGCTTATGTTTGCCAGAGCTACCCTTGTGTTTTGAGGTATGTGCATGCTGGTCTGATAGAGTGCATGGGATAGGCTGAGGTACTGGGGATTGGGGCTGGGTGGAGGAAGTTGGAGGGGGGAGGCTGGACACAGGGACAGTGGCTGCCATCAGTGCTGAGGCCAGAGTCTAAAATACTCGCTGTTGGGCTGCCTGACCAGAATGAATGCTCTCCAGGTATGCATTCGTCTGTTGTAACTGCCTCTCTACACCCTGGATAGCATTCAGAATGGTAGACTGGCCAACAGTGAGGGATCTGAGGAGGTCAATGGCTTCCTCACTGAGGGCAGCAGGGCTGACAGGGGCAGGGGCTGAGGTGCCTGGGGCGAAGGAGATGCACACCGTCCTGGGTGAGCGGCCATGGGGCACACGCTGATGGGCTGCTGGGAGGGCGGTGCTGGTAGGGGGGGTGGCGGCTGTACCTGTAGATTTGGGGGGCACAGAGGGGCCCACCACCGCAAGGGAGCTCCCATCAGAGGAGGAGTCCGTGTCGCTGGTCTCAGCTCCTGTCCCGGCCGTGGTGCTCCCCTTGCCCTCTGTCCCACTGGTGAATTCGGAGTCTGTAGTCTCGCCCTCCAGGGCCAGGTAGGATGCAGCTCCCTCCTGCTCCTGTGGCACTGCTCCTCCGCCTGATGATGCTAATGCACACAAGAACAGGGAGACCACAAAAAGGGGGGGGAAGACAGAAGAAAGACATGTTCAGTACATGCAATACCACTACCGTTGGCGGACACTACAGACACAGCAGCCCTCTGCACTACGCTATTCTGTCCACCGTATCTCACATCCACACCACTCCACACAGGCATTGCCCATACAGCATGCTCACAGTGTACTTACCTGTTTGTCTGGAGGACCGTAGAGTAGCGTGTACTGGGGAGGACCCCATCCACTAGTTTCTCAAACTCCTCCATGGTGAAGGCAGGGGCCCTTTCCCCAGACACATGAGCCATTGTCGCTTCCAGACTGAGGTCACAGCAGCACTTGCAGTGTAGGTTCTCTCCTGCCGAAGATCAGGTATCAAGTGAGTGAACAGATAGAAAATGGCGGTCACGTCCACGACGGTGCATACCGTCACCGCCGGCATACATCGCCATTGTCTCCTGGGACCCATAGGGAACAATGTTAAGCAATGCAGGATTGCTCTGGGGTCTTCGACCGCCTACTGTGACGGTGTACAACGCCAGCCCAGTTACCTCATATCCCATTGTCCCACCTTACAGGTCAGGCAGCTGCCATTTCAGGGGGCCACATGGCATTATTTTTAAATGCGTAACACATATCTAGGCCTTGCATACACACTAAGACAGGCACATAGCGGATTGAAAAATGTGTGCAATAAAGTTGTGTTTTCGTACCTCAGTGTTGGCTGGCCCTCTGCTCGCTGTTCTCCTCCATAGAGCACGTCCGCTGGGGCAGGTGAGGAGATGGCTGCATCCTCCGGTGTACAGACCGCTGGTGGACCTGTCGACAATGGATGAGCGACATGTAATTGTCACCCACAGACTGGGCCGTACCACAATCCATGAACTGTGTGCCCAGTTGGAGCCGGACCTGATGTCAGCTATCCGCCATCCCACAGGGATACCCTCTCTAGTGCAGGTGCTGTCAGTACTCCATTTCCTTGCAAGTGGGTCTTTTCAGACGACAGTGGCCATAGCATCAGGGATGTCCCAGCTTATGTTCTCCAACGTTTTGTCCAGAGTGTTGTCTGCCCTGCTGGTACACATGCGCAGCTACATCGTGTTCCCTCAGGTGGAGTATTTGCCTACAGTGAAAGGTGACTTCTATGCTTTGGGATATATCCCCAACATCATAGGTGCCATTGATGGGACACATGTGGCCTTGTTCCCCCCCCGAAGGAGTGAACAGGTGTACAGAAACCGGAGGAGTTACCATTCAATGAATGTGCAGATGGTGTGTTTGGCCGACCAGTACATCTCCCATGTGAATGCCAAGTTTCCTGGCTCAGTGCATGACGCTTACATTCTGAGGAATAGCAGCATCCCTTATGTGATGGGGCAACTCCAGAGGCACCGTGTGTGGCTTTTAGATGAGGACATGGACCCTATACAGTGTGAATAGTTGTCTGGGTCTGGGGTTGTCCCTAAGGGTTTGTGTGTGTCTAACAGTTGTCCCTCGACATTTGCAGGTCACTCTGGCTACCCCAACCTGTCATGGCTACTGACCCCAGTGAGGAATCCCAGGACAAGGGCATAGGAACGCTACAATGAGGCACATGGGCGAACTAGGAGGGTTATAGAGAAGACCTACGGCCTCCTGAAGGCCAGGTTCAGGTGCCTCCATATGATGGGTGGTTCCCTATTCTACTCACCAAAGAAGGTGTGCCAGATCATCGTGGCCTGCTGTATGCTGTACAACTTGGCTTTGCGATGACAGGTGCCTTGTCTGCAGGAGGATGGTCCTGAATGAGGTGTTGTGGCAGCTGTGGAGCCTGTGGACAGTAAAGACGAGGAAGCAGAAGAAGAGGATATCGACAACAGAAACACTGTGATTCATTAATACTTCCAGTGAGATGCAGGTAAGAAGACATCACTGCCTGCTACATCTGATACACTTGTTCTACCTCTCATCTGTCTGTCTCTTTCACCCAGTATATCGACCCTGATATGTCACTTTCCGTTTCGATTTCACAGATGTGGGTCCCACTGTGTGACCTCTGATATGTTTCTCATGGACTAGAGCTGTGTGACGTAGGTATGTTGACAATACAATGGATATTGCTATTTTCCTCAGTTATTGCAAATACACATTTGTGAAAGCACAGACTGACTCCAGATAGTTTTGTGATTTAAGGGTGTTTATTTAAGTGCTAAATAGTGGAGGGGGTTGTAAAATGGTCAGGGGTGATGGTGGAGGAATGTCCATGGCAGAGTCCAGTCTATTTGTTTCACAGGTGCATTATCCAAAGGGGCATAGGAAGTGGAGCTGGGGCAGTTGATGGATGGACAGGGTAAAAAATTGATACAGGAGGATGACAATCAGGGTGGTCTAATTTCTTGGCGGGGGTCTTGGCATTGATCTCAGGGACTGCTTGTGGGGTGGTTCTCCATCTGCAGGGGGTGGGGTGCTGGTGTTGTGGTCCTGTGGCGGTGTCTCCTGTTCACTAGCGCCGGCGGAGGTAGTGGGCAGTTCATCGTCCAGGCTAGTGTCAGGGGGCCCTTGTTGTACCACAGTGTCCCTCCTGGTGTTGAGGACTTCCTCTTGGTGTTCACAAGTTCCCTCAGCACCCCTACAATGGTGCCCAGGGTGGTATTGATGGATTTGAGTTCCTCCCTGAACCCTAAATACTCTTCCTCCTGCAGCCCCTGAGTCTCCTGAAACTTGGCCAGTACCGTTGCCATCGTCTCCTGGGAATGGTGGTAGGCTCCCATGATGTTGGAGAGGGACTCGTGGAGAGTGGGTTCCCTGGGCCTGTCCTCCCCCTGTCACACAGAAGCCCTCCCAGTTCCCCTGTGTTCCTGGTCCTCTGTCCCCTGAACCGTGTGCCCACTGCCACTGCCTCCAGGTCCCTGCTGTTCTTGGGGTGGCAGGTTAGCCTGGGTTCCCTTTAGTGGTGGATACACTGCTGCTTGACATGTCCTGGGAACAGAAGTATGGGCCCGCTGGGTGGGTGATGTGCTGGTGTTTCCAGAGGGGGGAGGCTTTGTTGTGGCTTGTGCCAGTTTGAGGGGAACCGACTGTCCCGAGGTCCCAGATGGGCCTGGCTGGTCATTTAGATCCAGTTGCACGGAGCTGCTGTCATCACTGTGGGCCTCTTCTGTGGGGGGAGTGGACATGTCTGGAACCTCCTGTCCGGTGACGTTGGGTAGGGGTCCTGCAGGGGTGTAAAGGCATACTTTTAGTATCTGTGTGTGTCATGGTGTGCAATGGGTGGGTGACCCTGTACCCCAGTACTTGCATTCCTGTGTAGGACCTTGTGTGCTCATTTTTCAGGGGTCTGTGTGGGTATGTGCAGTGGCATGCATTGGTGATGGGTATCCATGCTTTGTTGTTTCATACAGGGCTTGTTGTTGGGATGTGTGATTTGTGATAATGGGACATATGTGAAGAGTTGTAGTGGTGGGGTGAGGGTGGGGGTATGTGTTAGCATGCAGGTAGGGTGGGGGATGTAATAGTTAAGATTTGACTGACCAGAGTCCATTCCTCCAGCTACATCTGCAAGACCCTCAGTATGCACTATAGCCAAGACCTGCTCCTCCCATGTTGTTAGTTGTGGGGGCGGAGGTGGGGGTCCACCGCCAGTCCTCTGAACCGCGATGTGGTGTCTTGAGACCGCAGAACGCACCTTCCCCCGTAGGTCGTTCCATCTCTTCCTGATGTCATCCTGTGTTCTTGGGTGCTGTCCCACTGCGTTGACCCTGTTCACGATTCTGCGCCACAGCTCCATCTTCCTTGCAATGGTGGTGTGCTGCACCTGTGATCCGAATAGCTGTGGCTCTGCCTGGATGATTTCCTCTACCATGACCCTGAGCTCCTCCTCAGAAAACCTGGGGTGTCTTTGCGGTGCCATGGGGTGGTGTTGGTGATGTGTGAGGTGGTGTGTGTTGTGATGTGTGGGGTGATGTTTAGGGTGGTGTGTGTATGTGTATCAGGTGTGTGTGTTTGGAATTGTCCAATGTGGTTGTGTTTTGTAAGGGTGTGTGTATTTTGAGTGTGGTGGTGTGTACCACCAACTGTTTTCTGCGGTTGAAAGACCGCCTCGTGGATTCGTGGGTCGTGATAGTGTGGGCGTATTCCTGTTGGCGTGACGGTAGAGGTTTAGTTGTCGCCAGTTTATCACTGACCTTTGGTGTGACGGGCTTGTGTGGGTGTCTAAATTTTGGCGGATTCCAAGGTGTGGGTCATAATAGCTGTGGCGGAATTCCACAGCGGTGTGTTGGCAGTCTTCTGCACGTCGGTAAGCGGGATTTACCGCCAATGTTGTAATGAGGGCTATAATGTACCTGTGAGTCCCTAGTAGAGGGGTACCCCATGCACTCAGGGCATACAAATAAATTGCTACTAGTGGGCCTGCAGCACTGGTTGTGCCCCCCACTTATATAGCCCTTTACCCATGACTCAGGCCTGCCATGGCAGCCTGTGTGTGCAGTTTTAAACTGAAGATATTAACGTAAAAACCCTTCTTTCACATATAAAAAAGAGTCTGAACTCAATATGAAACTGCACATGCTTACTACTAGAGTAGATATGATGCCTACTGTGAACCACAAGCATATCCCAAATTCACCTGTATGTAACTCACTGGTAGATTGGCGCAAAAGAAGTCTGGCGTAACCTATAGGTAACGTGTAAAGTATTTATGCAGCACAGAAACAAAAATAAAGAGAAAACAGAACACAAGAAAATCCTACCACAATTGAGTACATTTTAATAATTCATTTGAGACCAAAATGAAAAAACAAAACTCAATTGTAAGCGCTGAGAAGTAAAAAGTGTCAACTGAGGTTATCTGGTCACTGTGGACTGGGACCATGTCACAAATTAAGGTCCGCCACGATTGGGGGGGGGACAGTTCTCATGTTGCAGTTTCCACAAGTACAGTGCTCTGTGATTGGAGATAAATACCATATTTAGAACTAGAAAACTGGTATCAACTTTGGTCACTTTTGTGCCAGGCTATCTCACAGGTCTTGAATGCACAACGTGGTGCTCATAACTCACCCACCTCAGTTTCATGAATACTCCAATGTTTTTGTATTATTTTATTAATGTGAGTCTTATGTAGTGACTACGGTATTCCTTTCATTGTGAGGTCAGGTTGGCATCTTTAGCAACATATCTTGTGATGTATTAAGGGCATGTTTATAGGTATGCCTAATTACTTGTTTGGGGTAACCTTAGTCACAAGTTGATCTTCTAATCTTTAAGATTGTGAGATAAAGTCATAGGTATCAGTCGCAGTTGGTAGCAAATTAAATTGGAGGGGCACAAAACACACACACAAAAAACTACACACATAACATACACACCAATATAAAGATATAAAGATGAAGATAAAAAAACACCTACCTTTCTTACCTTACCCAATGTTCAGCAGCACGTCCCCATTCTTCTGCAGCATGTCCTCCAAGCGCATAGCCCACAGCCAACTACCTCATACAATCAAGTGACTGTTTTAATTCTGTTTAGCAGCATGAAACAATGTCTTGATTGGCTGTAGCGGGCTGGCTCCACGCTCCAAAAGGCACTGTACGGAGGCACATGACAACAGGGAAGCTAGGAGGACTGCTGTGCGACATGGGGAGGACAGGCCCAGGGACCTAACCCTCCACGAGGCACTATCAAACATCAAGGGAGCATACCACCATTCCCAGGAGACCATGGGCACGGTACTGGCTAAGTTTCAGGAGACCCAGTGGCTGCAGGAAGGACAATACATGGGGATCAGGGACGACCTCACCAACGTATACACCATCCTGGTCACCTTTGCAAGGTTGCTGGCTGACATAGGCAAGACCATGAGGGAGGCAGTTGCATAACAAAGGGCCCCTGACACTAGCCAAATCGAGGACCAGCCGTCCACCTCCGAAGGCGCTAGTGGACAGGAGGCCCCACCAAAGGAACAACAGCCCACCAGCACCCCACCCCCTGCAGAAGGAGAACTACCCCGCCAACGGTCCCTGCAATACAGGCAGAAGACAGAGAACATTGCCAAGACCCCCGCCAGAAAATAGGACCCTCCTGATTGTCACCCTTCTGTCCCACTATGTCACCCTGCCCACCTTGAACTGCCATTACTCCCCTTCCTATGTCCCCTTGGACAATGCGCCTGTGATACCAAGAGACTGGACTCTACTATGGACCTCCCTCCACCAGACTCTTCCACATACCCCTATACACATTAACCCCTAAATAAACACCCTTGAATCACAACCCAGTCTGGAGTCAGCCTGTTCTTTCACACATGTATTACTACAACATCCTCAACAAATATCAATGTAAATGTTAATTTGCTCATACCAATGCATGACAGTTGTTGGACAGCAGTATATATAGCAGAAGGCAGAATGAGGTGCCCAGATCTGTGAAATGGAAAGCCAAAGTGAACTGTCAGTGTCCATAGACAAAGGTGAAGAGGCTGACTTTTACAATGTCCTAAGTATTCAGAAATATGAAGAGCAGTGACAGTCTCTTACCTGTGTGTCACTGGAAGTACTGCATGATGATGTTCGTTCGGTTGTCAATATCTTCTTCCTCTGCCTCCTCTTCCTCACTGTCCACAGGCTCCACCGCTGCCACAAGACCATCATCAGGTCCATCCTCCTGCAGAAAAGGCACCTGGCGTCGCAATGCCAGGTTGTGGAACATGCATCATGCCATGATTATCTGGCACACCTTCTTCGGTGAGGAGTATAGGGAGCCACCTGTTAGATGGAGGCACTGGAATCTGGTCTTCAGGAGGCCGAAAGTCCTCTCAATAATATGCCTAGTTCACCCATGTGCCTCATTGTAGCGTTCCTCTGCCCTTGTCCTGGCATTCCTCACTGGGGTAAGTAGCCATGAGAGGTTGGGGTAACCAGAGTCACCTGCAAATGTCGAGGGATACCTGTTAAACACACACTAACCCTTAGGGACTGCCCCATACCCAGACACCTACTCATACTGTGTGGGAACCTTGGGCTCTCCTATTAGCCACACCCGGTGCCTCTGTAGTTGGCCCATCACATAAGGGATACTGCTATTCCTCAAAATATAGGCCTCATGCACAGAGCCAGGATACTTGGCATTCACATGAGAGATGTACTGGTCCGCCAAACACACCATCTGCACATTCATCAAATGGTAGCTTTTTCGATTTCTGTACACTTGTTCATTTCTGCAGGGGGGGGGGGATGCCACATGTGTACCATCAATGGCACCAATTATGTTGAGGATATGTCCCAGGGCATAAAAGTCAGCTTTCACTGTGGGCAAATCCTCCACCTGTGGAAACATGATGTAGCTTCGCATGTGTTTCAGCAGGGCAGACAACACTCTGGTCAACACGTAAGAAAAACATTGGCTGAGACATCCCAGATGCCATGGCCACTGTAGTTTGAAAGGAACCATTTGCCAGGAAATTGAGCACTGACAGGACCTGCTCTAGAGGGGGTATTCCTTTGGGATAGCAGATAGCTGACATCAGGTCTGGCTCCAATTGGGCGCACAGGTCTTGGATTGTGACACCATCAAGTCTGTAGGTGATAATGATGTGTCTGTCTTCCATTGTCGACAGGTCCACCAGGGGTCTGTACACCAGAGGATGACGCCATCTCATCATCTGCTCCAGCGGATGTGCCTTATGGAGGAGAATGGTGTGCAGAGGGTGATGTACCACATAGGTTGCACAAGTGTGCTTGTAGTAATGTGAGTAAATCCGTGTGTAGTGCAGTTTGTCCGTATATCTGCCTGTTGGAAAATGGGTTATTGGTAAGGGCAGGTAGGTACCTACACCTAGCAACAAGCCACTAACCTCCACCTAGGTACAGTTAGGTCTCAGTAAATTAAGCTCAATGCTAGGAGGACTTCATCATCTGAGGAGTCCTCCTCCATGGCTACACTGGACAGCCCAATGCTAACCACCTTCTTTGGACAGGCTGCATCTCCCCTGAAGTGACCTGTCTGCTGACAGTCAAAGCAAGCCCTACTGTCCAAGAGCTTTTTTAACCCTGGGTCTCCCTGTCTCTGCTTGTCAGAGTGGGAGTGGGATTTACTCTCCTCCTTCTTAGGGTTCTGGGGTACAGAGGGAGTCTCTGTGGTGGGCTTACCCCCTCCCTCCTTAGGTTTTTGGGGACCTGACCCCCCCCTTCTTGGAGTCTCCCCCCTGGGACTTGACAACCACCCTGGTTCTCAACCACTCATCAGCTGCCTCCCCTAGCTCTCTAGGCTTGGTCTGCTTAGAGTCCACTAGATGCTGGCGTAACCTTTCTTGGGTACAATTGGTCAAGATGTGCTCTCTCATGATCAGATTGTATAACCCCTCATAAGTATTTACTTTGTTACCAATAATCCAGCCCTCTAGTGCCTTAAGTGAGGTGTCTACAAAGTCCACCCAGGACTGGGTGCTTGTCTTTTGGGTGTCCCTAAACTTGAGCCTATACTGCTCTGGGGTCAGACCAAACTTTTTAGTCAAGCAACTCTTCATACTGGGGTATGAGTCTGCATCCTCCCCACTCATGGTTAGGAGCCTATCCCTCCCAGAGTTGGGAACTAACTCCCAAAGAAGTGAACCCCAGTACTGAGGCTTGACTCTCCTCATCTGGAGGGCCCTCTCAAAGGCCCCCAGCCACTTATCTATGTCATCCCCCTCTACATAGGCAGGAACCACCCCTTTGGGTAATCTGGGGGAAAAAACCCCACCCAGGGACACCTCAGCTTCTTTATCGCTGCCACCATCTCTTTTCTCTTTCTTTTCCCACTTTTTCTTTTCTAGGGCCAGCTTCTCTGCTTCCAAAGCTATGTATGCTAGCTGGGCCTCCAGCTCTCTTTCTCTGATGGATGGGTTCTCTCCTCCTGAAAGGACCCCCTTCCCACCACTAGCTTTGGGTCTGTCCCTAGTGACTGTATTTACTGAGGACCGTTCTTCCTCATCCTCACTTGGGCTCAGATGCCTTCCCTCCCCTGAGAGGTTAGAGTTAGCATCCTCCCCTTTTTCTTCCTCCTCTGGAGCTTCCTCTGTGCCTAGCTCTTGGGCCTCAGCCCATGCTGTCAGGGATTTAATCAGGATTTGCTTCCTGAGATCAGTGGTTGCAGGCAACCCTCTTTCAATACACAACCCCCTAAGCTGGACCACTGTCAGTGTGGGTAGGCTAGCCAGATCAAGCTCCATGGTTCCCTAGTTTTGTGTCAACAAAAACTTTTTGCAAAAATTGGAAACAATAATTTAGAAAAATTACAAAAATTCAATAATCGAAATTAATCCAAATTAATTAAAAAAAAATATATATATATATATATTTTTTTTTTTTGCACTAAGACAATTTAAAGGATTTTTAATTTGTTTTACTTAAAACTGTAACGTGATACTGAACACAAGTACAGGATCCCACCGCTGCCACCAAAAATGTTGGAAAATGGGTTATTGGTAAGGGCAGGTAGGTACCTACACCTAGCAACAAGCCACTAACCTCCACCTAGGTACAGTTAGGTCTCAGTAAATTAATCCCAGCTCAACCCTTGGTAGCTTGGCGACGAGCGTCAAGGCTTAACTTAGGAGACAGTGTGTAAAGCATTCAAATATCACAAAACAGTATTTAAATAAAACACAGGAAACAGTTTAAAAATCCAAAACCAATTTATAAAAATAGTTTATATTTTTATCTTTAAAATGACACAAAAACGAATAAAATCGGATAAAGGGAACCGGAGATATGAATTTTTAAAGAATTATTATTTTTCTAGCGCTTAGAAACAAAAAGCGCCAATCGGGTCATCTGGTTGCACCAGGACCGGGGCAAAGTCAAAGTTTCAGGCCGACCGCGATGGAGCCCTGCTCGGCTACAAGTCACGGGAGGCCTCGGTTAAAAAGTTACCTTCTGACTTAGTCTTTATTTTGAAGATTTTCTTCAGCGGGACGAACCTGCCAGTCGAATCCGACCTCCTGGAGCCCTTGTCCGGATACGCGATGCTGGATTCCTCTGTGGAGATTTTTACCTTCTGACTTAGTCGTTTTTTCGAGGTGAAAATCCTTCGACCGGGGTAAACCTGGATCTTGATCCGACGTCCGTGGAGCCCTTCTCGGATACGATGGCTGGGAGGTCCCGGTCAACTTTTTACCTTCGGACTTAGTCTCTTTTTCAGAGATTTTTCTTTACCGGGACGAACCACCAAGTCAGGCCGGGTCGCGGTTGAGGCAAGCCGGCTAGAATTTCAGCGGCGGGTCGGTCCCTCTCTGGAGCTTTTTTACAAAATTTCTCAAATCTTCTCCAAACTTCTGGGGCTTCACCCAGATGTTCTTTTAAGGTTCTTTTGGGGTCCACAGCTCACCCCAAGGGTCCAGAAGTTCTGTGATGGTCCTTGGGGGGTGCGGACTTCAACTCCCAGAATGCACCTGGCGCAAACTCCTTTTTGGCCACTGGACAGTGGTCAGCTGGTCACTTTTCAGGAGTTGGTGCAGGGGGACTCTGGATAGCAATTTTTCACCTGTAGCAAACAGGGAGTCCCTCCTTGAACCAGTTGAAGCCAGGCAAAGTCCTTCTTGTGGTGAAGCCCAAGTGTGCAGCTGGTGCAGTCCTTCTGAGTGCAGGTTCCAGGTGCAGGCCAGGGGTCCAGCAGGGCAGTCCTTCTTCTCCTTTAGTTCTTTTCTTCTTGAAATCTGGCAGGGATCTGAGGTGTGGGGGCAGGTCTGCCAGTTTTATCCTTGCTCCTGGGTGAAAAGCAGGGGGGTCCTGGTCCTCCAATCAGGTACAGGGTCGTCCCCCTGTGATGACCACTTCCTGGGAAGTGTGGCAAAAATCCATCCCAAAAGGCAACAGTCTCTAAAAATCCAACATGGCTGAATCTGATTTTTGGAGGTTACATCTGGCTGAGCCCACCCACTGGTGTGGCTAAAAATCATAAACACACCCCTCTCCTGCCCTCTCCTAATCTAATCAAGGGGGCACCTAGTTGTCTGGGGTTGCAGGATGTGGGGGTGTTGCTGGGTGCTCCAGATGTCCTTCTCTGCCTTTGAAGACCAGTTTGGCAGCCCTCCCCCTTCCTGCCTCACCATCTGCTGAGGGGAGATTCTCTCCCCCAAGCACATTCCTTTGTGTGAAGCCAGGCCACTTCACACCTCATCAAGGCAGCTTGGCAAAAGCTGCTGCAGGCTGGCCAATCAGAGCACAGCAGCAAAAACAATGCAGAGCTGAAATTGGCAACTTTTTAGGTAAAGTCTAAACTTTTTACCTGAACAAGTTATATTAAATCCAACAACTGGAAGTTGTGGGATTTATTACAACAATTAATTTGATACCAAATTCTTGGTATGCAACATTTAAGGAGACTTTAAAATTTAAAATAAAGTCTCCCCATTCTAGCCTATGAAGGCCATTTACTTCAATGAGGGAAAAACGAATTTGGCTGTTTTGACCTCACCAGGGCTTATAAATCTATTTTTATAAAGTCCCTGCTTATAGTTACATGGCACTCAGCCCTAGGGGCACATAGGGCACACCTTAGGGGTGACTTATATGTAAAAATAAGGTAGTTTAAGACTTTGGAAGTACTTTTAATTCCAAAGTCGAATTTGCATATAACTTTAATTTAAAAGCAGCCAGCAAGGCAGGCCTGCCTTTAAAATGACACTGGGCACCTCAGCAGTGCACCTAGGTGTGCACCACCTATGCTGTGGTCCCTAAACCTACATGCCCTACCATATACTAGGGACTTATAGGTAGGTTAACTTAGCCAATTATAATTAGCCTAATTTGCATATCCATTTTACACAGAGCACAGGCCCTGGGACTGGTTAGCAGTACCCAGGGCACCATCAGAGTCAGGAAAACACCAGCATAAAGTGGAAAATGGGGGCAAAAAGTTAGGGGGCATCTGCAATCAGCCCTGTTTTCTCACACAGCCCCCCCCAGCCCACACGCCCAGGAGACTCAGCCCAACCCTGCGAGAGTCTTCCTGGATTGTTAGGCGAGGAAGACAGTGAAGAAAACTGGCTGTCCCTTTGCAGGGCCTACTCTGCCTTACATCCTCCTGTCAGGGTCACTCCCTCTGGGTAGTGAACCCACCCCAACAATGAAAGGACCCATTTCAAACTGAAACTTCCCTCTAGGGGGGTCTTCCTCCTCTTTCTCTGCCAACTTGGGTAGTGAGGTGCCCACCTCCCCTACTCCAAACTTTGCTAGGGCAACACCTAGCTTACCCAAAGAGGTCACCCAACACTTGAGCAACCCCACCATGACCAATAGGGTCAGGGGGCCTACTTTGCTATTGGCCCTGGGGTCTGCCTCCCAGGCCAAGTACAGTGCTGCCAGTAAGGCTAGCACCCAGCAGAGGCTACTGACAGCTGTCAGTACCCAGAATCACACCCTAAGCTCTCCACTGACAGGTGGCTGAGCTGCTTTAGGGGGCATTTTGGGGTCCTGGCACCCCTCTTGCTGTCTAGAGTGGGGGGCTACCACTTCCTGTGGCAGACACCCTCCTTCCACTCTCCCTTCTGTCAGTGCAGGGGCAACACCCTGCATCTGGACAGCTGCCTGACTACTCAGGACTTCCTTGGGGTCAGGGGAGGCCTCACCAGTGCCAATTCTGGGCTCCCCCCCTACTGGGGCAGAAGGCCTTTGGCTCCCTGGAACTCTCTTTAAGAGTGGCCTACCCTTCCTTTTCTTCTTTCCTTTTCTTGGGGACCCCTGTCTCCTAACTGTAGGGACTGACTCCCCAGGACTTTGGGTTGGGGGGGCGTCCTGGGCGACCACCCCATCTGGGACCAGACTCACCTCTGGGAGGTCATTGCCCAGGATACAATCTAGGGGGAGGTCAGCACTGACTACCACCCTAAACCAGTCAAGGATACCCTCCCTCTCTAGGGACACTATGGCTACAGGTTTGGAGGTGACCTCCCCTGTGGCTATCCTGACTGTCTTTGTCTCTCCTGGGACATTCATGTCTGGGGTCACTAACCGGTCACTCACTATAGTGTGACTGGCACAGGTGTCTCTCAAGCCAGTGGTAGGGATCCCATTCACTTGAATGTGGTGGAAGTGCCTACTCCCACCCTCAGGGATCACCAGCTTACCATCCCGTCCTGTCTCCCAGCGCAATGCTAGGAGGACTTCATCATCTGAGGAGTCCTCCTCCATGGCTACACTGGACAGCCCAATGCTAACCACCTTCTTTGGACAGGCTGCATCTCCTCTGAAGTGACCTGTCTGCTGACAGTCAAAGCAAGCCCTACTGTCCAAGAGCTTTTTTAACCCTGGGTCTCCCTGTCTCTGCTTGTCAGACTGGGAGTGGGATTTACTCTCCTCCTTCTTAGGGTTCTGGGGTACAGAGGGAGTCTCTGTGGTGGGCTTACCACCTCCCTCCTTAGGTTTTTGGGGACCTGACCCCCCCTTCTTGGAGTCTCCCCCCTGGGACTTGACAACCACCCTGGTTCTCAACCACTCATCAGCTGCCTCCCCTAGCTCTCTAGGCTTGGTCTGCTTAGAGTCCACTAGATGCTGGCGTAACCTTTCTTGGGTACAATTGGTCAAGATGTGCTCTCTCATGATCAGATTGTATAACCCCTCATAAGTATTTACTTTGTTACCAATAATCCAGCCCTCTAGTGCCTTAAGTGAGGTGTCTACAAAGTCCACCCAGGACTGGGTGCTTGTCTTTTGGGTGTCCCTAAACTTGAGCCTATACTGCTGTGGGGTCAGACCAAACTTTTTAGTCAAGCAACTCTTCATACTGGGGTATGAGTCTGCATCCTCCCCACTCATGGTTAGGAGCCTATCCCTCCCAGAGTTGGGAACTAACTCCCAAAGAAGTGAACCCCAGTACTGAGGCTTGACTCTCCTCATCTGGAGGGCCCTCTCAAAGGCCCCCAGCCACTTATCTATGTCATCCCCCTCTACATAGGCAGGAACCACCCCTTTGGGTAATCTGGGGGAAAAAACCCCACCCAGGGACACCTCAGCTTCTTTATCGCTGCCACCATCTCTTTTCTCTTTCTTTGCCCACTTTTTCTTTTCTAGGGCCAGCTTCTCTGCTTCCAAAGCTATGTATGCTAGCTGGGCCTCCAGCTCTCTTTCTCTGATGGATGGGTTCTCTCCTCCTGAAGGGACCCCCTTCCCACCACTAGCTTTGGGTCTGTCCCTAGTGACTGTATTTACTGAGGACCGTTCTTCCTCATCCTCACTTGGGCTCAGATGCCTTCCCTCCCCTGAGAGGTTAGAGTTAGCATCCTCCCCTTTTTCTTCCTCCTCTGGAGCTTCCTCTGTGCCTAGCTCTTGGGCCTCAGCCCATGCTGTCAGGGATTTAATCAGGATTTGCTTCCTGAGATCAGTGGTTGCAGGCAACCCTCTTTCAATACACAACCCCCTAAGCTGGACCACTGTCAGTGTGGGTAGGCTAGCCAGATCAAGCTCCATGGTTCCCTAGTTTTGTGTCAACAAAAACTTTTTGCAAAAATTGGAAACAATAATTTAGAAAAATTACAAAAATTCAATAATCGAAATTAATCCAAATTAATTAAAAAAAATATATATATATATATATATTTTTTTTTTGCACTAAGACAATTTAAAGGATTTTTAATTTGTTTTACTTAAAACTGTAACGTGATACTGAACACAAGTACAGGATCCCACCGCTGCCACCAAAAATGTTGGAAAATGGGTTATTGGTAAGGGCAGGTAGGTACCTACACCTAGCAACAAGCCACTAACCTCCACCTAGGTACAGTTAGGTCTCAGTAAATTAATCCCAGCTCAACCCTTGGTAGCTTGGCGACGAGCGTCAAGGCTTAACTTAGGAGACAGTGTGTAAAGCATTCAAATATCACAAAACAGTATTTAAATAAAACACAGGAAACAGTTTAAAAATCCAAAACCAATTTATAAAAATAGTTTATATTTTTATCTTTAAAATGACACAAAAACGAATAAAATCGGATAAAGGGAACCGGAGATATGAATTTTTAAAGAACTATTATTTTTCTAGCGCTTAGAAACAAAAAGCGCCAATCGGGTCATCTGGTTGCACCAGGACCGGGGCAAAGTCAAAGTTTCAGGCCGACCGCGATGGAGCCCTGCTCGGCTACAAGTCGCGGGAGGCCTTGGTTAAAAAGTTACCTTCTGACTTAGTCTTTATTTTGAAGATTTTCTTCAGCGGGACGAACCTGCCAGTCGAATCCGACCTCCTGGAGCCCTTGTTGGATACGCGATGCTGGATTCCTCGGTGGAGATTTTTACCTTCGGACTTAGTCGTTTTTTCGAGGTGAAAAATCCTTCGACCGGGGTAAACCTGGATCTTGATCCGACGTCCGTGGAGCCCTTCTCGGATACGATGGCTGGGAGGTCCCGGTCAACTTTTTACCTTCGGACTTAGTCTCTTTTTCAGAGATTTTTCTTTACCGGGACGAACCACCAAGTCAGGCCGGGTCGCGGTTGAGGCAAGCCGGCTAGAATTTCAGCGGCGGGTCGGTCCCTCTCTGGAGCTTTTTTACAAAATTTCTCAAATCTTCTCCAAACTTCTGGGGCTTCACCCAGATGTTCTTTTAAGGTTCTTTTGGGGTCCACAGCTCACCCCAAGGGTCCAGAAGTTCTGTGATGGTCCTTGGGGGGTGCGGACTTCAACTCCCAGAATGCACCTGGCGCAAACTCCTTTTTGGCCACTGGACAGTGGTCAGCTGGTCACTTTTCAGGAGTTGGTGCAGGGGGACTCTGGATAGCAATTTTTCACCTGTAGCAAACAGGGAGTCCCTCCTTGAACCAGTTGAAGCCAGGCAAAGTCCTTCTTGTGGTGAAGCCCAAGTGTGCAGCTGGTGCAGTCCTTCTGAGTGCAGGTTCCAGGTGCAGGCCAGGGGTCCAGCAGGGCAGTCCTTCTTCTCCTTTAGTTCTTTTCTTCTTGAAATCTGGCAGGGATCTGAGGTGTGGGGGCAGGTCTGCCAGTTTTATCCTTGCTCCTGGGTGAAAAGCAGGGGGGTCCTGGTCCTCCAATCAGGTACAGGGTCGTCCCCCTGTGATGACCACTTCCTGGGAAGTGTGGCAAAAATCCATCCCAAAAGGCAACAGTCTCTAAAAATCCAACATGGCTGAATCTGATTTTTGGAGGTTACATCTGGCTGAGCCCACCCACTGGTGTGGCTAAAAATCATAAACACACCCCTCTCCTGCCCTCTCCTAATCTAATCAAGGGGGCACCTAGTTGTCTGGGGTTGCAGGATGTGGGGGTGTTGCTGGGTGCTCCAGATGTCCTTCTCTGCCTTTGAAGACCAGTTTGGCAGCCCTCCCCCTTCCTGCCTCACCATCTGCTGAGGGGAGATTCTCTCCCCCAAGCACATTCCTTTGTGTGAAGCCAGGCCACTTCACACCTCATCAAGGCAGCTTGGCAAAAGCTGCTGCAGGCTGGCCAATCAGAGCACAGCAGCAAAAACAATGCAGAGCTGAAATTGGCAACTTTTTAGGTAAAGTCTAAACTTTTTACCTGAACAAGTTATATTAAATCCAACAACTGGAAGTTGTGGGATTTATTACAACAATTAATTTGATACCAAATTCTTGGTATGCAACATTTAAGGAGACTTTAAAATTTAAAATAAAGTCTCCCCATTCTAGCCTATGAAGGCCATTTACTTCAATGAGGGAAAAACGAATTTGGCTGTTTTGACCTCACCAGGGCTTATAAATCTATTTTTATAAAGTCCCTGCTTATAGTTACATGGCACTCAGCCCTAGGGGCACATAGGGCACACCTTAGGGGTGACTTATATGTAAAAATAAGGTAGTTTAAGACTTTGGAAGTACTTTTAATTCCAAAGTCGAATTTGCATATAACTTTAATTTAAAAGCAGCCAGCAAGGCAGGCCTGCCTTTAAAATGACACTGGGCACCTCAGCAGTGCACCTAGGTGTGCACCACCTATGCTGTGGTCCCTAAACCTACATGCCCTACCATATACTAGGGACTTATAGGTAGGTTAACTTAGCCAATTATAATTAGCCTAATTTGCATATCCATTTTACACAGAGCACAGGCCCTGGGACTGGTTAGCAGTACCCAGGGCACCATCAGAGTCAGGAAAACACCAGCATAAAGTGGAAAATGGGGGCAAAAAGTTAGGGGGCATCTGCAATCAGCCCTGTTTTCTCACACAGCCCCCCCCAGCCCACACGCCCAGGAGACTCAGCCCAACCCTGCGAGAGTCTTCCTGGATTGTTAGGCGAGGAAGACAGTGAAGAAAACTGGCTGTCCCTTTGCAGGGCCTACTCTGCCTTACATCCTCCTGTCAGGGTCACTCCCTCTGGGTAGTGAACCCACCCCAACAATGAAAGGACCCATTTCAAACTGAAACTTCCCTCTAGGGGGGTCTTCCTCCTCTTTCTCTGCCAACTTGGGTAGTGAGGTGCCCACCTCCCCTACTCCAAACTTTGCTAGGGCAACACCTAGCTTACCCAAAGAGGTCACCCAACACTTGAGCAACCCCACCATGACCAATAGGGTCAGGGGGCCTACTTTGCTATTGGCCCTGGGGTCTGCCTCCCAGGCCAAGTACAGTGCTGCCAGTAAGGCTAGCACCCAGCAGAGGCTACTGACAGCTGTCAGTACCCAGAATCACACCCTAAGCTCTCCACTGACAGGTGGCTGAGCTGCTTTAGGGGGCATTTTGGGGTCCTGGCACCCCTCTTGCTGTCTAGAGTGGGGGGCTACCACTTCCTGTGGCAGACACCCTCCTTCCACTCTCCCTTCTGTCAGTGCAGGGGCAACACCCTGCATCTGGACAGCTGCCTGACTACTCAGGACTTCCTTGGGGTCAGGGGAGGCCTCACCAGTGCCAATTCTGGGCTCCCCCCCTACTGGGGCAGAAGGCCTTTGGCTCCCTGGAACTCTCTTTAAGAGTGGCCTACCCTTCCTTTTCTTCTTTCCTTTTCTTGGGGACCCCTGTCTCCTAACTGTAGGGACTGACTCCCCAGGACTTTGGGTTGGGGGGGCGTCCTGGGCGACCACCCCATCTGGGACCAGACTCACCTCTGGGAGGTCATTGCCCAGGATACAATCTAGGGGGAGGTCAGCACTGACTACCACCCTAAACCAGTCAAGGATACCCTCCCTCTCTAGGGACACTATGGCTACAGGTTTGGAGGTGACCTCCCCTGTGGCTATCCTGACTGTCTTTGTCTCTCCTGGGACATTCATGTCTGGGGTCACTAACCGGTCACTCACTATAGTGTGACTGGCACAGGTGTCTCTCAAGCCAGTGGTAGGGATCCCATTCACTTGAATGTGGTGGAAGTGCCTACTCCCACCCTCAGGGATCACCAGCTTACCATCCCGTCCTGTCTCCCAGCGCAATGCTAGGAGGACTTCATCATCTGAGGAGTCCTCCTCCATGGCTACACTGGACAGCCCAATGCTAACCACCTTCTTTGGACAGGCTGCATCTCCTCTGAAGTGACCTGTCTGCTGACAGTCAAAGCAAGCCCTACTGTCCAAGAGCTTTTTTAACCCTGGGTCTCCCTGTCTCTGCTTGTCAGACTGGGAGTGGGATTTACTCTCCTCCTTCTTAGGGTTCTGGGGTACAGAGGGAGTCTCTGTGGTGGGCTTACCACCTCCCTCCTTAGGTTTTTGGGGACCTGACCCCCCCTTCTTGGAGTCTCCCCCCTGGGACTTGACAACCACCCTGGTTCTCAACCACTCATCAGCTGCCTCCCCTAGCTCTCTAGGCTTGGTCTGCTTAGAGTCCACTAGATGCTGGCGTAACCTTTCTTGGGTACAATTGGTCAAGATGTGCTCTCTCATGATCAGATTGTATAACCCCTCATAAGTATTTACTTTGTTACCAATAATCCAGCCCTCTAGTGCCTTAAGTGAGGTGTCTACAAAGTCCACCCAGGACTGGGTGCTTGTCTTTTGGGTGTCCCTAAACTTGAGCCTATACTGCTGTGGGGTCAGACCAAACTTTTTAGTCAAGCAACTCTTCATACTGGGGTATGAGTCTGCATCCTCCCCACTCATGGTTAGGAGCCTATCCCTCCCAGAGTTGGGAACTAACTCCCAAAGAAGTGAACCCCAGTACTGAGGCTTGACTCTCCTCATCTGGAGGGCCCTCTCAAAGGCCCCCAGCCACTTATCTATGTCATCCCCCTCTACATAGGCAGGAACCACCCCTTTGGGTAATCTGGGGGAAAAAACCCCACCCAGGGACACCTCAGCTTCTTTATCGCTGCCACCATCTCTTTTCTCTTTCTTTGCCCACTTTTTCTTTTCTAGGGCCAGCTTCTCTGCTTCCAAAGCTATGTATGCTAGCTGGGCCTCCAGCTCTCTTTCTCTGATGGATGGGTTCTCTCCTCCTGAAGGGACCCCCTTCCCACCACTAGCTTTGGGTCTGTCCCTAGTGACTGTATTTACTGAGGACCGTTCTTCCTCATCCTCACTTGGGCTCAGATGCCTTCCCTCCCCTGAGAGGTTAGAGTTAGCATCCTCCCCTTTTTCTTCCTCCTCTGGAGCTTCCTCTGTGCCTAGCTCTTGGGCCTCAGCCCATGCTGTCAGGGATTTAATCAGGATTTGCTTCCTGAGATCAGTGGTTGCAGGCAACCCTCTTTCAATACACAACCCCCTAAGCTGGACCACTGTCAGTGTGGGTAGGCTAGCCAGATCAAGCTCCATGGTTCCCTAGTTTTGTGTCAACAAAAACTTTTTGCAAAAATTGGAAACAATAATTTAGAAAAATTACAAAAATTCAATAATCGAAATTAATCCAAATTAATTAAAAAAAATATATATATATATATATATTTTTTTTTTGCACTAAGACAATTTAAAGGATTTTTAATTTGTTTTACTTAAAACTGTAACGTGATACTGAACACAAGTACAGGATCCCACCGCTGCCACCAAAAATGTTGGAAAATGGGTTATTGGTAAGGGCAGGTAGGTACCTACACCTAGCAACAAGCCACTAACCTCCACCTAGGTACAGTTAGGTCTCAGTAAATTAATCCCAGCTCAACCCTTGGTAGCTTGGCGACGAGCGTCAAGGCTTAACTTAGGAGACAGTGTGTAAAGCATTCAAATATCACAAAACAGTATTTAAATAAAACACAGGAAACAGTTTAAAAATCCAAAACCAATTTATAAAAATAGTTTATATTTTTATCTTTAAAATGACACAAAAACGAATAAAATCGGATAAAGGGAACCGGAGATATGAATTTTTAAAGAACTATTATTTTTCTAGCGCTTAGAAACAAAAAGCGCCAATCGGGTCATCTGGTTGCACCAGGACCGGGGCAAAGTCAAAGTTTCAGGCCGACCGCGATGGAGCCCTGCTCGGCTACAAGTCGCGGGAGGCCTTGGTTAAAAAGTTACCTTCTGACTTAGTCTTTATTTTGAAGATTTTCTTCAGCGGGACGAACCTGCCAGTCGAATCCGACCTCCTGGAGCCCTTGTCCGGATACGCGATGCTGGATTCCTCGGTGGAGATTTTTACCTTCGGACTTAGTCGTTTTTTCGAGGTGAAAATCCTTCGACCGGGGTAAACCTGGATCTTGATCCGACGTCCGTGGAGCCCTTCTCGGATACGATGGCTGGGAGGTCCCGGTCAACTTTTTACCTTCGGACTTAGTCTCTTTTTCAGAGATTTTTCTTTACCGGGACGAACCACCAAGTCAGGCCGGGTCGCGGTTGAGGCAAGCCGGCTAGAATTTCAGCGGCGGGTCGGTCCCTCTCTGGAGCTTTTTTACAAAATTTCTCAAATCTTCTCCAAACTTCTGGGGCTTCACCCAGATGTTCTTTTAAGGTTCTTTTGGGGTCCACAGCTCACCCCAAGGGTCCAGAAGTTCTGTGATGGTCCTTGGGGGGTGCGGACTTCAACTCCCAGAATGCACCTGGCGCAAACTCCTTTTTGGCCACTGGACAGTGGTCAGCTGGTCACTTTTCAGGAGTTGGTGCAGGGGGACTCTGGATAGCAATTTTTCACCTGTAGCAAACAGGGAGTCCCTCCTTGAACCAGTTGAAGCCAGGCAAAGTCCTTCTTGTGGTGAAGCCCAAGTGTGCAGCTGGTGCAGTCCTTCTGAGTGCAGGTTCCAGGTGCAGGCCAGGGGTCCAGCAGGGCAGTCCTTCTTCTCCTTTAGTTCTTTTCTTCTTGAAATCTGGCAGGGATCTGAGGTGTGGGGGCAGGTCTGCCAGTTTTATCCTTGCTCCTGGGTGAAAAGCAGGGGGGTCCTGGTCCTCCAATCAGGTACAGGGTCGTCCCCCTGTGATGACCACTTCCTGGGAAGTGTGGCAAAAATCCATCCCAAAAGGCAACAGTCTCTAAAAATCCAACATGGCTGAATCTGATTTTTGGAGGTTACATCTGGCTGAGCCCACCCACTGGTGTGGCTAAAAATCATAAACACACCCCTCTCCTGCCCTCTCCTAATCTAATCAAGGGGGCACCTAGTTGTCTGGGGTTGCAGGATGTGGGGGTGTTGCTGGGTGCTCCAGATGTCCTTCTCTGCCTTTGAAGACCAGTTTGGCAGCCCTCCCCCTTCCTGCCTCACCATCTGCTGAGGGGAGATTCTCTCCCCCAAGCACATTCCTTTGTGTGAAGCCAGGCCACTTCACACCTCATCAAGGCAGCTTGGCAAAAGCTGCTGCAGGCTGGCCAATCAGAGCACAGCAGCAAAAACAATGCAGAGCTGAAATTGGCAACTTTTTAGGTAAAGTCTAAACTTTTTACCTGAACAAGTTATATTAAATCCAACAACTGGAAGTTGTGGGATTTATTACAACAATTAATTTGATACCAAATTCTTGGTATGCAACATTTAAGGAGACTTTAAAATTTAAAATAAAGTCTCCCCATTCTAGCCTATGAAGGCCATTTACTTCAATGAGGGAAAAACGAATTTGGCTGTTTTGACCTCACCAGGGCTTATAAATCTATTTTTATAAAGTCCCTGCTTATAGTTACATGGCACTCAGCCCTAGGGGCACATAGGGCACACCTTAGGGGTGACTTATATGTAAAAATAAGGTAGTTTAAGACTTTGGAAGTACTTTTAATTCCAAAGTCGAATTTGCATATAACTTTAATTTAAAAGCAGCCAGCAAGGCAGGCCTGCCTTTAAAATGACACTGGGCACCTCAGCAGTGCACCTAGGTGTGCACCACCTATGCTGTGGTCCCTAAACCTACATGCCCTACCATATACTAGGGACTTATAGGTAGGTTAACTTAGCCAATTATAATTAGCCTAATTTGCATATCCATTTTACACAGAGCACAGGCCCTGGGACTGGTTAGCAGTACCCAGGGCACCATCAGAGTCAGGAAAACACCAGCATAAAGTGGAAAATGGGGGCAAAAAGTTAGGGGGCATCTGCAATCAGCCCTGTTTTCTCACACAGCCCCCCCCAGCCCACACGCCCAGGAGACTCAGCCCAACCCTGCGAGAGTCTTCCTGGATTGTTAGGCGAGGAAGACAGTGAAGAAAACTGGCTGTCCCTTTGCAGGGCCTACTCTGCCTTACATCCTCCTGTCAGGGTCACTCCCTCTGGGTAGTGAACCCACCCCAACAATGAAAGGACCCATTTCAAACTGAAACTTCCCTCTAGGGGGGTCTTCCTCCTCTTTCTCTGCCAACTTGGGTAGTGAGGTGCCCACCTCCCCTACTCCAAACTTTGCTAGGGCAACACCTAGCTTACCCAAAGAGGTCACCCAACACTTGAGCAACCCCACCATGACCAATAGGGTCAGGGGGCCTACTTTGCTATTGGCCCTGGGGTCTGCCTCCCAGGCCAAGTACAGTGCTGCCAGTAAGGCTAGCACCCAGCAGAGGCTACTGACAGCTGTCAGTACCCAGAATCACACCCTAAGCTCTCCACTGACAGGTGGCTGAGCTGCTTTAGGGGGCATTTTGGGGTCCTGGCACCCCTCTTGCTGTCTAGAGTGGGGGGCTACCACTTCCTGTGGCAGACACCCTCCTTCCACTCTCCCTTCTGTCAGTGCAGGGGCAACACCCTGCATCTGGACAGCTGCCTGACTACTCAGGACTTCCTTGGGGTCAGGGGAGGCCTCACCAGTGCCAATTCTGGGCTCCCCCCCTACTGGGGCAGAAGGCCTTTGGCTCCCTGGAACTCTCTTTAAGAGTGGCCTACCCTTCCTTTTCTTCTTTCCTTTTCTTGGGGACCCCTGTCTCCTAACTGTAGGGACTGACTCCCCAGGACTTTGGGTTGGGGGGGCGTCCTGGGCGACCACCCCATCTGGGACCAGACTCACCTCTGGGAGGTCATTGCCCAGGATACAATCTAGGGGGAGGTCAGCACTGACTACCACCCTAAACCAGTCAAGGATACCCTCCCTCTCTAGGGACACTATGGCTACAGGTTTGGAGGTGACCTCCCCTGTGGCTATCCTGACTGTCTTTGTCTCTCCTGGGACATTCATGTCTGGGGTCACTAACCGGTCACTCACTATAGTGTGACTGGCACAGGTGTCTCTCAAGCCAGTGGTAGGGATCCCATTCACTTGAATGTGGTGGAAGTGCCTACTCCCACCCTCAGGGATCACCAGCTTACCATCCCGTCCTGTCTCCCAGCGCAATGCTAGGAGGACTTCATCATCTGAGGAGTCCTCCTCCATGGCTACACTGGACAGCCCAATGCTAACCACCTTCTTTGGACAGGCTGCATCTCCTCTGAAGTGACCTGTCTGCTGACAGTCAAAGCAAGCCCTACTGTCCAAGAGCTTTTTTAACCCTGGGTCTCCCTGTCTCTGCTTGTCAGACTGGGAGTGGGATTTACTCTCCTCCTTCTTAGGGTTCTGGGGTACAGAGGGAGTCTCTGTGGTGGGCTTACCACCTCCCTCCTTAGGTTTTTGGGGACCTGACCCCCCCTTCTTGGAGTCTCCCCCCTGGGACTTGACAACCACCCTGGTTCTCAACCACTCATCAGCTGCCTCCCCTAGCTCTCTAGGCTTGGTCTGCTTAGAGTCCACTAGATGCTGGCGTAACCTTTCTTGGGTACAATTGGTCAAGATGTGCTCTCTCATGATCAGATTGTATAACCCCTCATAAGTATTTACTTTGTTACCAATAATCCAGCCCTCTAGTGCCTTAAGTGAGGTGTCTACAAAGTCCACCCAGGACTGGGTGCTTGTCTTTTGGGTGTCCCTAAACTTGAGCCTATACTGCTGTGGGGTCAGACCAAACTTTTTAGTCAAGCAACTCTTCATACTGGGGTATGAGTCTGCATCCTCCCCACTCATGGTTAGGAGCCTATCCCTCCCAGAGTTGGGAACTAACTCCCAAAGAAGTGAACCCCAGTACTGAGGCTTGACTCTCCTCATCTGGAGGGCCCTCTCAAAGGCCCCCAGCCACTTATCTATGTCATCCCCCTCTACATAGGCAGGAACCACCCCTTTGGGTAATCTGGGGGAAAAAACCCCACCCAGGGACACCTCAGCTTCTTTATCGCTGCCACCATCTCTTTTCTCTTTCTTTGCCCACTTTTTCTTTTCTAGGGCCAGCTTCTCTGCTTCCAAAGCTATGTATGCTAGCTGGGCCTCCAGCTCTCTTTCTCTGATGGATGGGTTCTCTCCTCCTGAAGGGACCCCCTTCCCACCACTAGCTTTGGGTCTGTCCCTAGTGACTGTATTTACTGAGGACCGTTCTTCCTCATCCTCACTTGGGCTCAGATGCCTTCCCTCCCCTGAGAGGTTAGAGTTAGCATCCTCCCCTTTTTCTTCCTCCTCTGGAGCTTCCTCTGTGCCTAGCTCTTGGGCCTCAGCCCATGCTGTCAGGGATTTAATCAGGATTTGCTTCCTGAGATCAGTGGTTGCAGGCAACCCTCTTTCAATACACAACCCCCTAAGCTGGACCACTGTCAGTGTGGGTAGGCTAGCCAGATCAAGCTCCATGGTTCCCTAGTTTTGTGTCAACAAAAACTTTTTGCAAAAATTGGAAACAATAATTTAGAAAAATTACAAAAATTCAATAATCGAAATTAATCCAAATTAATTAAAAAAAATATATATATATATATATATTTTTTTTTTGCACTAAGACAATTTAAAGGATTTTTAATTTGTTTTACTTAAAACTGTAACGTGATACTGAACACAAGTACAGGATCCCACCGCTGCCACCAAAAATGTTGGAAAATGGGTTATTGGTAAGGGCAGGTAGGTACCTACACCTAGCAACAAGCCACTAACCTCCACCTAGGTACAGTTAGGTCTCAGTAAATTAATCCCAGCTCAACCCTTGGTAGCTTGGCGACGAGCGTCAAGGCTTAACTTAGGAGACAGTGTGTAAAGCATTCAAATATCACAAAACAGTATTTAAATAAAACATAGGAAACAGTTTAAAAATCCAAAACCAATTTATAAAAATAGTTTATATTTTTATCTTTAAAATGACACAAAAACGAATAAAATCGGATAAAGGGAACCGGAGATATGAATTTTTAAAGAACTATTATTTTTCTAGCGCTTAGAAACAAAAAGCGCCAATCGGGTCATCTGGTTGCACCAGGACCGGGGCAAAGTCAAAGTTTCAGGCCGACCGCGATGGAGCCCTGCTCGGCTACAAGTCGCGGGAGGCCTTGGTTAAAAAGTTACCTTCTGACTTAGTCTTTATTTTGAAGATTTTCTTCAGCGGGACGAACCTGCCAGTCGAATCCGACCTCCTGGAGCCCTTGTCCGGATACGCGATGCTGGATTCCTCGGTGGAGATTTTTACCTTCGGACTTAGTCGTTTTTTCGAGGTGAAAATCCTTCGACCGGGGTAAACCTGGATCTTGATCCGACGTCCGTGGAGCCCTTCTCGGATACGATGGCTGGGAGGTCCCGGTCAACTTTTTACCTTCGGACTTAGTCTCTTTTTCAGAGATTTTTCTTTACCGGGACGAACCACCAAGTCAGGCCGGGTCGCGGTTGAGGCAAGCCGGCTAGAATTTCAGCGGCGGGTCGGTCCCTCTCTGGAGCTTTTTTACAAAATTTCTCAAATCTTCTCCAAACTTCTGGGGCTTCACCCAGATGTTCTTTTAAGGTTCTTTTGGGGTCCACAGCTCACCCCAAGGGTCCAGAAGTTCTGTGATGGTCCTTGGGGGGTGCGGACTTCAACTCCCAGAATGCACCTGGCGCAAACTCCTTTTTGGCCACTGGACAGTGGTCAGCTGGTCACTTTTCAGGAGTTGGTGCAGGGGGACTCTGGATAGCAATTTTTCACCTGTAGCAAACAGGGAGTCCCTCCTTGAACCAGTTGAAGCCAGGCAAAGTCCTTCTTGTGGTGAAGCCCAAGTGTGCAGCTGGTGCAGTCCTTCTGAGTGCAGGTTCCAGGTGCAGGCCAGGGGTCCAGCAGGGCAGTCCTTCTTCTCCTTTAGTTCTTTTCTTCTTGAAATCTGGCAGGGATCTGAGGTGTGGGGGCAGGTCTGCCAGTTTTATCCTTGCTCCTGGGTGAAAAGCAGGGGGGTCCTGGTCCTCCAATCAGGTACAGGGTCGTCCCCCTGTGATGACCACTTCCTGGGAAGTGTGGCAAAAATCCATCCCAAAAGGCAACAGTCTCTAAAAATCCAACATGGCTGAATCTGATTTTTGGAGGTTACATCTGGCTGAGCCCACCCACTGGTGTGGCTAAAAATCATAAACACACCCCTCTCCTGCCCTCTCCTAATCTAATCAAGGGGGCACCTAGTTGTCTGGGGTTGCAGGATGTGGGGGTGTTGCTGGGTGCTCCAGATGTCCTTCTCTGCCTTTGAAGACCAGTTTGGCAGCCCTCCCCCTTCCTGCCTCACCATCTGCTGAGGGGAGATTCTCTCCCCCAAGCACATTCCTTTGTGTGAAGCCAGGCCACTTCACACCTCATCAAGGCAGCTTGGCAAAAGCTGCTGCAGGCTGGCCAATCAGAGCACAGCAGCAAAAACAATGCAGAGCTGAAATTGGCAACTTTTTAGGTAAAGTCTAAACTTTTTACCTGAACAAGTTATATTAAATCCAACAACTGGAAGTTGTGGGATTTATTACAACAATTAATTTGATACCAAATTCTTGGTATGCAACATTTAAGGAGACTTTAAAATTTAAAATAAAGTCTCCCCATTCTAGCCTATGAAGGCCATTTACTTCAATGAGGGAAAAACGAATTTGGCTGTTTTGACCTCACCAGGGCTTATAAATCTATTTTTATAAAGTCCCTGCTTATAGTTACATGGCACTCAGCCCTAGGGGCACATAGGGCACACCTTAGGGGTGACTTATATGTAAAAATAAGGTAGTTTAAGACTTTGGAAGTACTTTTAATTCCAAAGTCGAATTTGCATATAACTTTAATTTAAAAGCAGCCAGCAAGGCAGGCCTGCCTTTAAAATGACACTGGGCACCTCAGCAGTGCACCTAGGTGTGCACCACCTATGCTGTGGTCCCTAAACCTACATGCCCTACCATATACTAGGGACTTATAGGTAGGTTAACTTAGCCAATTATAATTAGCCTAATTTGCATATCCATTTTACACAGAGCACAGGCCCTGGGACTGGTTAGCAGTACCCAGGGCACCATCAGAGTCAGGAAAACACCAGCATAAAGTGGAAAATGGGGGCAAAAAGTTAGGGGGCATCTGCAATCAGCCCTGTTTTCTCACACAGCCCCCCCCAGCCCACACGCCCAGGAGACTCAGCCCAACCCTGCGAGAGTCTTCCTGGATTGTTAGGCGAGGAAGACAGTGAAGAAAACTGGCTGTCCCTTTGCAGGGCCTACTCTGCCTTACATCCTCCTGTCAGGGTCACTCCCTCTGGGTAGTGAACCCACCCCAACAATGAAAGGACCCATTTCAAACTGAAACTTCCCTCTAGGGGGGTCTTCCTCCTCTTTCTCTGCCAACTTGGGTAGTGAGGTGCCCACCTCCCCTACTCCAAACTTTGCTAGGGCAACACCTAGCTTACCCAAAGAGGTCACCCAACACTTGAGCAACCCCACCATGACCAATAGGGTCAGGGGGCCTACTTTGCTATTGGCCCTGGGGTCTGCCTCCCAGGCCAAGTACAGTGCTGCCAGTAAGGCTAGCACCCAGCAGAGGCTACTGACAGCTGTCAGTACCCAGAATCACACCCTAAGCTCTCCACTGACAGGTGGCTGAGCTGCTTTAGGGGGCATTTTGGGGTCCTGGCACCCCTCTTGCTGTCTAGAGTGGGGGGCTACCACTTCCTGTGGCAGACACCCTCCTTCCACTCTCCCTTCTGTCAGTGCAGGGGCAACACCCTGCATCTGGACAGCTGCCTGACTACTCAGGACTTCCTTGGGGTCAGGGGAGGCCTCACCAGTGCCAATTCTGGGCTCCCCCCCTACTGGGGCAGAAGGCCTTTGGCTCCCTGGAACTCTCTTTAAGAGTGGCCTACCCTTCCTTTTCTTCTTTCCTTTTCTTGGGGACCCCTGTCTCCTAACTGTAGGGACTGACTCCCCAGGACTTTGGGTTGGGGGGGCGTCCTGGGCGACCACCCCATCTGGGACCAGACTCACCTCTGGGAGGTCATTGCCCAGGATACAATCTAGGGGGAGGTCAGCACTGACTACCACCCTAAACCAGTCAAGGATACCCTCCCTCTCTAGGGACACTATGGCTACAGGTTTGGAGGTGACCTCCCCTGTGGCTATCCTGACTGTCTTTGTCTCTCCTGGGACATTCATGTCTGGGGTCACTAACCGGTCACTCACTATAGTGTGACTGGCACAGGTGTCTCTCAAGCCAGTGGTAGGGATCCCATTCACTTGAATGTGGTGGAAGTGCCTACTCCCACCCTCAGGGATCACCAGCTTACCATCCCGTCCTGTCTCCCAGCGCAATGCTAGGAGGACTTCATCATCTGAGGAGTCCTCCTCCATGGCTACACTGGACAGCCCAATGCTAACCACCTTCTTTGGACAGGCTGCATCTCCTCTGAAGTGACCTGTCTGCTGACAGTCAAAGCAAGCCCTACTGTCCAAGAGCTTTTTTAACCCTGGGTCTCCCTGTCTCTGCTTGTCAGACTGGGAGTGGGATTTACTCTCCTCCTTCTTAGGGTTCTGGGGTACAGAGGGAGTCTCTGTGGTGGGCTTACCACCTCCCTCCTTAGGTTTTTGGGGACCTGACCCCCCCTTCTTGGAGTCTCCCCCCTGGGACTTGACAACCACCCTGGTTCTCAACCACTCATCAGCTGCCTCCCCTAGCTCTCTAGGCTTGGTCTGCTTAGAGTCCACTAGATGCTGGCGTAACCTTTCTTGGGTACAATTGGTCAAGATGTGCTCTCTCATGATCAGATTGTATAACCCCTCATAAGTATTTACTTTGTTACCAATAATCCAGCCCTCTAGTGCCTTAAGTGAGGTGTCTACAAAGTCCACCCAGGACTGGGTGCTTGTCTTTTGGGTGTCCCTAAACTTGAGCCTATACTGCTGTGGGGTCAGACCAAACTTTTTAGTCAAGCAACTCTTCATACTGGGGTATGAGTCTGCATCCTCCCCACTCATGGTTAGGAGCCTATCCCTCCCAGAGTTGGGAACTAACTCCCAAAGAAGTGAACCCCAGTACTGAGGCTTGACTCTCCTCATCTGGAGGGCCCTCTCAAAGGCCCCCAGCCACTTATCTATGTCATCCCCCTCTACATAGGCAGGAACCACCCCTTTGGGTAATCTGGGGGAAAAAACCCCACCCAGGGACACCTCAGCTTCTTTATCGCTGCCACCATCTCTTTTCTCTTTCTTTGCCCACTTTTTCTTTTCTAGGGCCAGCTTCTCTGCTTCCAAAGCTATGTATGCTAGCTGGGCCTCCAGCTCTCTTTCTCTGATGGATGGGTTCTCTCCTCCTGAAGGGACCCCCTTCCCACCACTAGCTTTGGGTCTGTCCCTAGTGACTGTATTTACTGAGGACCGTTCTTCCTCATCCTCACTTGGGCTCAGATGCCTTCCCTCCCCTGAGAGGTTAGAGTTAGCATCCTCCCCTTTTTCTTCCTCCTCTGGAGCTTCCTCTGTGCCTAGCTCTTGGGCCTCAGCCCATGCTGTCAGGGATTTAATCAGGATTTGCTTCCTGAGATCAGTGGTTGCAGGCAACCCTCTTTCAATACACAACCCCCTAAGCTGGACCACTGTCAGTGTGGGTAGGCTAGCCAGATCAAGCTCCATGGTTCCCTAGTTTTGTGTCAACAAAAACTTTTTGCAAAAATTGGAAACAATAATTTAGAAAAATTACAAAAATTCAATAATCGAAATTAATCCAAATTAATTAAAAAAAAAATATATATATATATATATTTTTTTTTTGCACTAAGACAATTTAAAGGATTTTTAATTTGTTTTACTTAAAACTGTAACGTGATACTGAACACAAGTACAGGATCCCACCGCTGCCACCAAAAATGTTGGAAAATGGGTTATTGGTAAGGGCAGGTAGGTACCTACACCTAGCAACAAGCCACTAACCTCCACCTAGGTACAGTTAGGTCTCAGTAAATTAATCCCAGCTCAACCCTTGGTAGCTTGGCGACGAGCGTCAAGGCTTAACTTAGGAGACAGTGTGTAAAGCATTCAAATATCACAAAACAGTATTTAAATAAAACACAGGAAACAGTTTAAAAATCCAAAACCAATTTATAAAAATAGTTTATATTTTTATCTTTAAAATGACACAAAAACGAATAAAATCGGATAAAGGGAACCGGAGATATGAATTTTTAAAGAACTATTATTTTTCTAGCGCTTAGAAACAAAAAGCGCCAATCGGGTCATCTGGTTGCACCAGGACCGGGGCAAAGTCAAAGTTTCAGGCCGACCGCGATGGAGCCCTGCTCGGCTACAAGTCGCGGGAGGCCTTGGTTAAAAAGTTACCTTCTGACTTAGTCTTTATTTTGAAGATTTTCTTCAGCGGGACAAACCTGCCAGTCGAATCCGACCTCCTGGAGCCCTTGTCCGGATACGCGATGCTGGATTCCTCGGTGGAGATTTTTACCTTCGGACTTAGTCGTTTTTTCGAGGTGAAAATCCTTCGACCGGGGGTAAACCTGGATCTTGATCCGACGTCCGTGGAGCCCTTCTCGGATACGATGGCTGGGAGGTCCCGGTCAACTTTTTACCTTCGGACTTAGTCTCTTTTTCAGAGATTTTTCTTTACCGGGACGAACCACCAAGTCAGGCCGGGTCGCGGTTGAGGCAAGCCGGCTAGAATTTCAGCGGCGGGTCGGTCCCTCTCTGGAGCTTTTTTACAAAATTTCTCAAATCTTCTCCAAACTTCTGGGGCTTCACCCAGATGTTCTTTTAAGGTTCTTTTGGGGTCCACAGCTCACCCCAAGGGTCCAGAAGTTCTGTGATGGTCCTTGGGGGGTGCGGACTTCAACTCCCAGAATGCACCTGGCGCAAACTCCTTTTTGGCCACTGGACAGTGGTCAGCTGGTCACTTTTCAGGAGTTGGTGCAGGGGGACTCTGGATAGCAATTTTTCACCTGTAGCAAACAGGGAGTCCCTCCTTGAACCAGTTGAAGCCAGGCAAAGTCCTTCTTGTGGTGAAGCCCAAGTGTGCAGCTGGTGCAGTCCTTCTGAGTGCAGGTTCCAGGTGCAGGCCAGGGGTCCAGCAGGGCAGTCCTTCTTCTCCTTTAGTTCTTTTCTTCTTGAAATCTGGCAGGGATCTGAGGTGTGGGGGCAGGTCTGCCAGTTTTATCCTTGCTCCTGGGTGAAAAGCAGGGGGGTCCTGGTCCTCCAATCAGGTACAGGGTCGTCCCCCTGTGATGACCACTTCCTGGGAAGTGTGGCAAAAATCCATCCCAAAAGGCAACAGTCTCTAAAAATCCAACATGGCTGAATCTGATTTTTGGAGGTTACATCTGGCTGAGCCCACCCACTGGTGTGGCTAAAAATCATAAACACACCCCTCTCCTGCCCTCTCCTAATCTAATCAAGGGGGCACCTAGTTGTCTGGGGTTGCAGGATGTGGGGGTGTTGCTGGGTGCTCCAGATGTCCTTCTCTGCCTTTGAAGACCAGTTTGGCAGCCCTCCCCCTTCCTGCCTCACCATCTGCTGAGGGGAGATTCTCTCCCCCAAGCACATTCCTTTGTGTGAAGCCAGGCCACTTCACACCTCATCAAGGCAGCTTGGCAAAAGCTGCTGCAGGCTGGCCAATCAGAGCACAGCAGCAAAAACAATGCAGAGCTGAAATTGGCAACTTTTTAGGTAAAGTCTAAACTTTTTACCTGAACAAGTTATATTAAATCCAACAACTGGAAGTTGTGGGATTTATTACAACAATTAATTTGATACCAAATTCTTGGTATGCAACATTTAAGGAGACTTTAAAATTTAAAATAAAGTCTCCCCATTCTAGCCTATGAAGGCCATTTACTTCAATGAGGGAAAAACGAATTTGGCTGTTTTGACCTCACCAGGGCTTATAAATCTATTTTTATAAAGTCCCTGCTTATAGTTACATGGCACTCAGCCCTAGGGGCACATAGGGCACACCTTAGGGGTGACTTATATGTAAAAATAAGGTAGTTTAAGACTTTGGAAGTACTTTTAATTCCAAAGTCGAATTTGCATATAACATTAATTTAAAAGCAGCCAGCAAGGCAGGCCTGCCTTTAAAATGACACTGGGCACCTCAGCAGTGCACCTAGGTGTGCACCACCTATGCTGTGGTCCCTAAACCTACATGCCCTACCATATACTAGGGACTTATAGGTAGGTTAACTTAGCCAATTATAATTAGCCTAATTTGCATATCCATTTTACACAGAGCACCCAGGCCCTGGGACTGGTTAGCAGTACCCAGGGCACCATCAGAGTCAGGAAACACCAGCATAAAGTGGAAAATGGGGGGCAAAAGTTAGGGGGCATCTGCAATCAGCCCTGTTTTCTCACACAGCCCCCCCCAGCCCACACCGCCCAGGAGACTCAGCCCAACCCTGCGAGAGTCTTCCTGGATTGTTAGGCGAGGGAAGACAGTGAAGAAAACTGGCTGTCCCTTTGCAGGGCCTACTCTGCCTTACATCCTCCTGTCAGGGTCACTCCCTCTGGGTAGTGAACCCACCCAACAATGAAAGGACCCATTTCAAACTGAAACTTCCCTCTAGGGGGGTCTTCCTCCTCTTTCTCTGCCAACTTGGGTAGTGATGGTGCCCACCTCCCCTACTCCAACTTTGCTAGGGCAACACCTAGCTTACCCAAAGAGGTCACCCAACACTTGAGCAACCCCACCATGACCAATAGGGGTCAGGGGGCCCTACTTTGCTATTGGCCCTGGGGTCTGCCTCCCAGGCCAAGTACAGTGCTGCCAGTAAGGCTAGCACCCAGCAGAGGCTACTGACAGCTGTCAGTACCCAGAATCACACCCTAAGCTCTCCACTGACAGGTGGCTGAGCTGCTTTAGGGGGCATTTTGGGGTCCTGGCACCCCTCTTGCTGTCTAGAGTGGGGGGGCTACCACTTCCTGTGGCAGACACCCTCCTTCCACTCTCCCTTCTGTCAGTGCAGGGGGCAACACCCTGCATCTGGACAGCTGCCTGACTACTCAGGACTTCCTTGGGGTCAGGGGAGGCCTCACCAGTGCCAATTCTGGGCTCCCCCCCTACTGGGGCAGAAGGCCTTTGGCTCCCTGGAACTCTCTTTAAGAGTGGCCTACCCTTCCTTTTCTTCTTTCCTTTTTCTTGGGGACCCCTGTCTCTAACTGTAGGGACTGACTCCCCAGGACTTTGGGTTGGGGGGGCGTCCTGGGCGACCACCCCATCTGGGACCAGACTCACCTCTGGGAGGTCATTGCCCAGGGATACAATCTAGGGGGAGGTCAGCACTGACTACCACCCTAAACCAGTCAAGGATACCCCTCCCTCTCTAGGGGACACTATGGCTACAGGTTTGGAGGTGGACCTCCCCTGTGGCTATCCTGACTGTCTTTGTCTCTCCTGGGACATTCATGTCTGGGGTCACTAACCGGGTCACTCACTATAGTGTGACTGGCACAGGTGTCTCTCAAGCCAGTGGTAGGGATCCCATTCACTTGAATGTGGTGGAAGTGCCTACTCCCACCCTCAGGGATCACCAGCTTACCATCCCGTTCCTGTCTCCCCAGCGCAATGCTAGGAGGACTTCATCATCTGAGGAGTCCTCCTCCATGGCTACACTGGACAGCCCAATGCTAACCACCTTCTTTGGACAGGCTGCATCTCCTCTGAAGTGACCTGTCTGCTGACAGTCAAAGCAAGCCCTACTGTCCAAGAGCTTTTTTAACCCTGGGTCTCCCTGTCTCTGCTTGTCAGACTGGGAGTGGGATTTACTCTCCTCCTTCTTAGGGTTCTGGGGTACAGAGGGAGTCTCTGTGGGTGGGCTTACCACCTCCCTCCTTAGGTTTTTGGGGACCTGACCCCCCCTTCTTGGAGTCTCCCCCCTGGGACTTGACAACCACCCTGGTTCTCAACCACTCATCAGCTGCCTCCCCTAGCTCTCTAGGCTTGGTCTGCTTAGAGTCCACTAGATGCTGGCGTAACCTTTCTTGGGTACAATTGGTCAAGATGTGCTCTCTCATGATCAGATTGTATAACCCCTCATAAGTATTTACTTTGTTACCAATAATCAGCCCTCTAGTGCCTTAAGTGAGGTGTCTACAAAGTCCACCCAGGACTGGGTGCTTGTCTTTGGGTGTCCCTAAACTTGAGCCTATACTGCTGTGGGGTCAGACCAAACTTTTTAGTCAAGCAACTCTTCATACTGGGGTATGAGTCTGCATCCTCCCCACTCATGGTTAGGAGCCTATCCCTCCCAGAGTTGGGAACTAACTCCCAAAGAAGTGAACCCCAGTACTGAGGCTTGACTCTCCTCATCTGGAGGGCCCTCTCAAAGGCCCCCAGCCACTTATCTATGTCATCCCCCTCTACATAGGCAGGAACCACCCCTTTGGGTAATCTGGGGGAAAAAACCCCACCCAGGGACACCTCAGCTTCTTTATCGCTGCCACCATCTCTTTTTCTCTTTCTTTGCCCACTTTTTCTTTTCTAGGGCCAGCTTCTCTGCTTCCAAAGCTATGTATGCTAGCTGGGCCTCCAGCTCTCTTTCTCTGATGGATGGGTTCTCTCCTCCTGAAGGGACCCCCTTCCCACCACTAGCTTTGGGTCTGTCCCTAGTGACTGTATTTACTGAGGACCGTTCTTCCTCATCCTCACTTGGGCTCAGATGCCTTCCCTCCCCTGAGAGGTTAGAGTTAGCATCCTCCCCTTTTTCTTCCTCCTCTGGAGCTTCCTCTGTGCCTAGCTCTTGGGCCTCAGCCCATGCTGTCAGGGATTTAATCAGGATTTGCTTCCTGAGATCAGTGGTTGCAGGCAACCCTCTTTCAATACACAACCCCCTAAGCTGGACCACTGTCAGTGTGGGTAGGCTAGCCAGATCAAGCTCCATGGTTC